>NC_057864.1:33699842-33969761 GCF_019393635.1 Dromiciops gliroides
GGAGGGGAGACAAGGTCACAGGTCAGGAGGGAAGGCCCCTGGGCCAAGAGGCACTCTCTGCCAGAAGCCCCATCTCTCATCCTCCCGATGGCCGGCGTGCCCCCACACCATGACCTCCAACAGGCCAAAAGGCTGATCTGAGCTCTCCTAGCGACGCTGCACATCAAGTGCATTTCCTTGTCTGGCCCCAGGGGGGCGCCCCCTGCTTCAAAGAGCACACCCTGCCCCACTCACCTCCAGCACAGCCTGCAGCAGCACTCTGCCTTCCTCCTGGACCACCTGCCCAATGGGCGGGATCTCCCCACATCGGGGCAGCAACTCTGTCTGCAGCAGGGATAGGACACAGGTGACTTAGCCCCCAGCCTCCCCAGGGGCCAGTCTCCTGCCAGACACCCTAAGCCGGCTTCTTCATTCCCCAGCCACATGGGACCTGCTGCAAGGCAGGGCGTGGCCAGATTTTTGCCCTCACCTCCCTCACTGGGACCAGGACTTCACCACCCCAGGTAATGATCAGAGCTGACTTTCTCATGTGAAGTGGAAAAAAATGCAAGGAAGGTGGGATCTGAAGTGTACCGAGGTAACCCCGCTGCCTCTTACATCTGTCTCCCTGTCCCCAGGCCAGAGCTGAGTCCTCTAGGAAGCACCAAGATCTACCTGCCAGGACTCTCCCTATAAGGCACCTAAATAAGCAACAAGGATAAGGCAGAGGGTATAAGGAGGCAGGAGCAGGGCCGGCTGGCCCGAGGCCCAGTCACTAGTGAGAGAAGCCAGAGGTGCCTGGCCATTGGACTGCTGCTGTCACTCACACTGCCCGAACCCAAATGGGGCCTAAGACCTGGGCGGCTGCCATGGGAAGCAGCCCCGAGAAATGGACAAGCAGAGCACCATTCCCAGGGTGCTTCAAGAGGCTTCTGTCCCAGCAGGGAGAGGAGGAAAGGGATTCTATCTCCATCAGTGCAAGTCACAAGTCCCCTGGGGGGCGGGGCAGAGGGCAGGGCGGCCCTCAAGGGTCAGGGGGTTGGTCACCTTCACTGGAGAAAGGGAAGGAGCCATCAGAGCACTGCAGAGCTAGGGGGCTGCCCAGGCTGCTCCAACTCCAGGAAAGACTCATGGGTACCACTGTGTTCCCAGCTCCCATGTCACCCATCTTTTCCTGTCTGTCCGGTCCGCCCCCCCATGTTCTTCCTCTCAGTCCTGACCCGGCCCCTGCACATTCCTCCTCCTGCTTTCAGACTCAGGCCCCCATGTGTCTTTGAACATGTGCATCCTCCTTCCACAGGTGCACAGCCCCTCTTTTTTGCCTCCATTCCGCCCTTTTCCCTCCCCACATCTACAGGGCAAAGCGCAGTATAGGTAAAATTTGCTTTAGATGCAGGTCTGAACACAACAATCCACTTGTGTTAAGCGAGAACTTTGTGTATACAAGAACAAAGGTGGCCCTACAGCCAAGAGGTCAGTTCGACCCCACAGCTCTTGCTGAAACCTGTGGAATGGATCTCAAGTCTGGAATGTAGCTATGGACAGTTATATCTTACAATAAACCTAATGTATGGTAGGGATGCATTGTATAGCAAGGAGGAAATACACAAATTGGAAGGGGGAAGAGTTGTGGAGAGCTTCTGGGTGAGGATCAATGATGGCGGGAGAAAAGAAGGAATACAGTAAATACAGTAGTCGTAGCTTACCCCAGACTACCCAGCCAAGTTCAAGGAATTGGATGAGCTCAGGAAAGAGATCACAAACCCAAAAGAGGCGGGAAGGTGGGATGGGCTCTTCAGGTATGGGGGCATTGGCTGATTCTCCTGCTAAAAACACAGCACCTGATGAGTTCCTGATTGGCCCTAAGCATGCTCTTGAGCTATCTCTGACCAGTAAGAATGAACAAGTTGCTGACATAGAAATGATAAGAACCTTGGAAGAAAACAGCTCCCCCCACACCCAGTGAGATTCCTAAAGGGCTTTAATGCTCCAAAAGCACTTAGCCTGGGATCTCATTTGCTCCTCACAACAACCCTGTGAAGTATATCATACAGATGTAATTCTCTCCAAGCTTCCTGAGATAGGAAGTGACTGGCCACGACCACATGACTGACTAGCTTCAGTGGTCTTCCTGCCTCCTGGGGCAGTATTCCGTCCACTATCCCCTGCGCTTGTGACAGGAGCAAGAAAGGACGGACAAAGAATGCAAGATCTAAAATACAAAGGGAGAATCAGCCAGAGGGATGGGGGCCATCTGCCAAAGCAGGGCCGAGGAGCAGCCCCGACAGACAGAAAGCAGTGACTGACCCTGAGAAATCCAGTCAGAAAATCTAAGAAAGGAGTGGCTACGTGGCCCATGATAACCAGTAACCACAAAGGGCCCCAAGGACCAGTAACAAGCAGGGAAACTCCTGCTCCTGATCCAGAGGCAATTTAAAAAACCCTACCCAGGTACCACTTAGACTTGGCAGGAGGAGACTGGCCTCAAACAGGACTCTGGAAGGAGGGCAGACCACAACCAAAAGGAACAGGAGAGCCAGAAGGAATGAGGGAGGGCGTTGTTGGAGCAATGTACATGAAGAACATGTTCATGGGGGGGGGGGGAGGAACCCCTCATCCATGATTTCACTGGCACAGGGTCCTCCCAATGAGGAAACTCTCTTGACCAATGCAGGTCAGCACCTGCCCTGCAATTCAGAGTCTTGGAAAGTGGCCTGGGGCACCGAAAGGGTGAATGACTTGCTTAGACTCAGACAGCAGGTAATGGAGCCAAGATCTGAACCCATTTCTTGCTGACTCCAAGGGCAGCTCCATCCAGACTCATATGTGAGGAAATATGGAGCCTCATACTCATATAAGGAAATCTGGGAGGTATGAATGGGGTAGAGTTGGGTGGGGGCTGTGAGAGGGAAGCAGGAAAGAGGCAGGGAAGCATTGTGAAAAGTATTTAGAAGGCACACAGAGGGAGAAAGAAAAGTAATTTTTTGAGTTGGCTATAGACCACCTGGGCAGAAGGAAGAAGAAGATAAGGAGTTCAGAAATGCAAAGAGCTGGGCACTGGAGCAGGACAGCGATTGAGCATTTTAATCATCCAGATACCTGCTGGAGCTTTCTCTCTGTCGAAACTGGAACAGCTAATGACTTATGATTTGTTTTACTGATAATTTAATCGTTCAAAAGGTGATGGGCCAATGTGGGGAAATTCTACTTGGAGCTGTGTCTCCCCCAAATGGAAGAACTGGCTGCTTGGGTGGAGGTGATAGGAGCATCAAGAGAAAGTGCCCACTCCATCTGGGGACTTGTGAAAGAAAAAAAAAACCCAGCAATCCTAGATCTCAAACTATAGCATAAGAGGGAATTTTCCAAACTATTTTGGAACTGATTATAAAGTAGAAGAGAGGACGTGGAACATACTAGACAAACAAGACTAGGAATCTATTAAAACCAAAGAAACAATTCTGATGAAGAGGAAAAGGGAAGTCATCCCAAGAGACCCAGGGTATGGACCAGGGGACTGAGGACAGCTCTGCAATGAGTGGCAGGAAGGGCTCAAATCCTGCCTCTGAGCAGCCAGCTCACCAGCCTGGGGCTCAGACCCTTCAGATGTAAAATTTTATCTTTTTTTAGTGGGGCAATGAGGGTTAAGTGACTTGCCCAGGGTCACACAGCTAGTGAAGTGTCAAGTGTCTGAAGCTGGATTTGAACTCAGGTCCTCCTGAATCCAGGGCTGGTGCTTTATCCACTGCGCCACCTAGCTGCCCTTCAGATGTAAAATTAAAGGGCTGGATGCTCAGGTCCTCTCTAGTCCTAGATCTAGGACCCAATGATCTTATGATCTTTTATAGGAAGATGGAACTTACAAGCCTACTTGGGAGCTTACAAAGACATGTATTTCCCCAAGATGAGAAGAGAGGCAGGTAGTAGAGGATGTGGACAAATCAGTAAAAGTCTTCTAACAGCTAGGTGGCGCAGTGAGTAAAGCATTGACCCTGGATTCAGGAGGACCTGAGTTCAAATCCAGCCTCAGGCACTTGACACTAGCTGTGTGACCCTGGGCAAGTCACTTAACCCTCATTGCTCCACCAAAAATAAAAAAAGTGTTGGGGGCATTAGGACTCAGGATGGGCAGAAGGTTAACAACAAAAGGGTTGGTCCTGGTGATACGGGGGAAAAGGATGTGATTCCTGCTCAGTCAGGCTGGATGGGGCAATAACGGGCAATCACTGCATGGTGCTATGCTGCCTTTTTCTGCCATGTTGAACAATTTTGCAGCAGATAAAAAAAAGAGAACAACAATGGCGGATGAGAAGTTGAAACCAGAGAAGGAGGGAGATAATAAGAGAAAACCCAACAGCCCTGGATGAATCCAGGTCATCAGGGCAGATGAGCTACATTCTTAGGTACTAAAAGGAAGTACCAATGGGATTGTTATCAGAGGTCTTTGAACGATCACAGGATTTCAGGGTTGGATGGGAACTCAGATGATATCCAGTTAAACCTGTGCAGGAAAGCCTTCTATAACATACCCGAAAAGTCGTCATCCAGTCTTTGCTTGAAGACCTCTAAGGACAGGGGACCCACTACCTCCCGAGGCAGCCCCTGTGGAGAACGGGAGAGGCACTAGAGGATTGGAGCAGGGTAAATGTCCCAATTTCAAAAAAGGAAAGAAAATGGAGTCTACAAACTATAGCTTATATAGTTTGTAATGAGGATGGCTGGAATTCCTACAAAAATTCTAGAACATATTATTAAAAGGGATATCTAATAGACATCTGGAAAAGGAGGCAAACTTGGTAAGAGAAGACCTAGGCCTTGTATTTGGCTCAGAAGAGACAGGATAAGCACAAAGGGGAATTAAAAAGGATTGTGAGGATAGGCCCAGAGATGAGTTATTAATGACTGACATAGGGCTTCACAACTGGCAGACCAGTGAGGGGGAGGGCCCTGTGAGATTAATGCTGGGGCACTTCACCTCAGACCCAGCCAGGCTTGACCTAGGGCAGCATCGGATATAGTGGGTCTGAGTTTTTGTTTCTAGATGCTCAGAATCATTGAAAATGCCACACCATTTCCAGCCTTGGTCCGCCAAGACTCTCCAGATAACATTTACTGGGAATGGAGAGCCCATTCCTTGTTCTTCCTGCACAGTCAGGCTGAACTGCTTGCAGGGGTTCCAGCTGTTATTCAAGAAGCACCAGTCAACCACCAAGAGCATGATGGTGACAAGCAGTGACTGGGGAGCAGGGGGAGGCATTGCTCTGTTACATACTGCACTTGGAGACTGGTGATTAGTGCTGTTAAATGAAGCTTGTGCCCATTATATCTCTTGTTTTGGGGAGACATCATCGGGCGGAGTGCCTTTATAAAGCCTTTCCCTTAACTGAATTACATTGTGTTCTTGCCTTCCTAGGAGACTGTAAAGACGGGGTTTGCTGTGGAACACTGTGAACTCCCCAGTAGGATGTCCTTAATATGGGTAAAGCCTATTCCCCAGGGCTGTAGACACCAGGATGCGGAGGAGTTGGTGATGTCCTCTGGATTGCCTTTTTTCAGGAGCAACATCCTTTTTGGCTTTGCTCTCCCTCCTTCAGGGACTGAAAGATGGATCTCGGGTAGCTGCTCCATTGGTCTCTGCTTCCTGTACTTCCTTGCAGAGCACATTGGGGACCTTGAACCTGAGCTTCCAAGGTCTCTGACACAAATCTCAGAGTGATCCTTGTTCACTGCTTGTTGGTTCACCAGTTTCGGTGTCTTGAGCCAAGACATTTTCCTTCAACTCGCTGCTGTTTTATGAAAGTACTGCTTATAATCTACCGTCCTCCCCCACAAGATTTTTTTTTTTTTTGCAGGGCAGTGGGGGTTAAGTGACTTGCCCACGGTCACACAGCTAGTAAGTGTCAAGTGTCTGAGGCCGGATTTGAACTCAGGAACTCCTGAATCCAGGGCTGGTGCTTTATCCACTGCACCACCTAGCTGCCCCCCCCCCACAAGATTTTGCAAATGAATTTTTGTTCTAAAAGCCCTTGACTATCACATTTTGCTGCTTGGCCAGAAGATCGAGTGTTTACTGGCTCAAGAACTTTTTGGTCTCCTCTGAGTAGGGACTGCTTTACATTGGCTAAATGTCCACATGAAATAGAGATTGTTTATGTCAATGTCTGTTCTCTTATCCATTTCTGGGTCGTTCCCCCAGAAACTCTTCCTTGCTATCAGCTATCCCTCATACAGGCTTGCCTCATTTAAAAAAAAAATCTATCATGATTTCCTTAATGAAATCTTTCATTGTTTCAAGATTGTTTTAAAATGTTTGGTTGGAGCTGGTTTTGTCGCCTGCTGATTTTTGCTCTTTAAATTTGGTGTTGATTTTGACCTTTAAAAAATAAATGCTCCGGGGCAGCTAGGTGGTGCAGTGGATAGAGCACTGGCCCTGGATTCAGGAGGACCTGAGACACAACACTTACTAGCTGTGTGACCCTGGGCAAGTCACTTAACCCCAATTGCCTCACCAAAAAAAAAAAAAAAATTGCTCTGATGGGATCCTGGCAAATGATTCAGAAATGACCACAGGGATCAGTTTTCTGCTCAAGATAAGAGTGGATCCCATTTTTTGTGATGGGATTCTGTGTTCACCACACCCAGAGCTTCCTAATGATAGTCTCAAAGTATGTTAATGATAGCTGGTGTGAGGTTTCTCTAAACTGCACTGGTCCTGGACAGGGACCCCCAACCACTCAGGAAGCTCTCTTCCCTGGAGGCTTCCTCTCTCCAGACTGATTACCCAGTCCAGCTCCAGTCTCATCTACCAGCCCCAGCAGTTGTTCCCTACTCAGTCTTTTCTACCTCCAGTCCCTTCCTGTACCAGGGAACATCAGTGTGGTGGTTCTAGTCTCAAACACTATGACCTCCCAGTTCTTCATTCTCAACCCTCTGACCTGCTTACTCTCAGCCATACTAGAATGGTCACAGCCTAGCTCTCATCACCACCCATGAGTATTCTACTTCCAAAATCAAGAATTCTAAAATTCCTTTACTCAACCCTAACATCCAATCATTCCATCTTCAAATGTAACTTACTCTTTTTTTGGGGGGTGCGGTAGAGCAATGAGGGTTAAGTGACTTGCCCAGGGTCACACAGCTAGTGTCAAGTGTTTGAGACCAGATTTGAACTCAGATCCTCCCGAATCCAGAGCTGGTGCTTAATCCACTAAACATAACTTACTTTATAACTTACTCTTAAAACTATTCTTCCTCACCATGACCTTAATTTTAACATCTGACTCAGCCTAAGCCTTTAGTTCTCTCCCAGGCCATCACCCCTGTTCTGGCCTTGATTTCCTAGAGTAATCAATCAGCTCAATATTATGCCATTCCCTGCTTTCAAGTTCCACATGTCTCTGCACCCCTGGCACTGATCTCACCTTGCCAAAGACCAGTCCTAGACCTCCTGCCACCTTGGCTCTGTGCTTTGTGGGTGGGTCCCCTAATCATAGCTGGGCTCTCCCTGCTTTCAAACTGATTCTCGAACACACTACACAATAGCTCTCTCTCAAAAGCCTCCCACAGGGGCAGCTAGATGGCGCAGTGGATAGAGCAGCGGCCCTGGATTTAGGAGTACCTGAGTTCAAATCCAACATCAGACACTTAACACTTACTAGCTGTGTGACCCTGGGCAAGTCACTTAACCCCAATTGCCTCACTAAAAAAAAAAAAAAAGAAAAAGCCTCCCACAACATCCACTACCCCACCTTCACAGCAAAGAACCTCCCGTCCCCAATTCCTTTCCTGTCCTACACTAACACACCCAGGTTTTCCCGATCTTTACAATAGCTTACAAGACCCTACCAATCTCACTGCTATATCTTCCTCTTCCCTTTCTGCCACATTCCTAGAAAAAGGCATCTCCGCTGCTGCCTCCATTTCCCATCCTCCCACTGACTTCTCAGCTCTCTGTGAGCTGGCTTCTGCTTCTTCACTCAAGCCCAATCACTCGGCCCAAAGTGAACAATAACCTAACAGCTTTGTCTGCCTTTGCTGGGTCATCATGCACATCACCTCTCCCAACTGTTGATGTTCCCCAAGGGGTCTTCCCTGGAACTTCTCTCTTTATACTCATTCCTGGTGTTCTCATCACCTCCCAAGGGTTCAATTACTAACTCTAGATCCAGCCCCAGTCTACCTTGAGATTTAGTTTCATATCAACAACTGCTTCTTGGACATTTCCCAGTAGACATCTGAACTCAACAAATCCCAAACAGAACTCACTACCCTTTTCCCCAAGGCCAGGCCATTTCCAGACCTTCCCACTCATGTAGAGGTGCTCACCACCTCCTAGTCATTCAGACTTACAACCTCTGTGTCATACTCAACTCTCACTCACCTCATCTAACCATTCTGCTATCCTTTCTTACTATTTATATGCCCACCATCTTTCTTTCTTTCTTTCTTTCTTTTTTTTTTGCGGGGCAATAAGGGTTAAGTGACTTGTCCAGTGTCACAAAGCTATTAAGTGTCAAGTGTCAGAGGCCAGATCTGAACTCAGGTCCTCCTGAATCCAGAGCCAGTGTTTTATCCACTGCACCACCTACCTGCCCCCCCCCCCATCTTTCTTACCATCCCCCTTTCTTTACTTACAGGGCCACTGATCTAGACCAGGTTTTCAATACCTCTCCTCTGGATGATCATTGGTCTCCTCCAGCCCCAACCCAGCTGCTAAGGTGATTTTCCTAAGGGATTTGTTCAACCACATTATGCCCCACCTCACCCCCATTCAATAAACACCAGTGGCTCCCTATTACCTCTAGGATCAAATGCAAACTCCTTCCATTGGAATTCAAAATTCCTTACAAGCTCATTCCCACTTACCTTTCCAGCCTTATTCTACATCACTCCCCTTCACACACATTACAGTCCAGCCACAGCGGAGCCTCCATCATCTCCAGTCTCCATACCTTGTGCCCTGTCTCTTGTCCCTAGAACACCTTTCTTCATGTCCTCCTACACTTTCTGGTTTCCCTCAAAGCTTGGCTCAGATGTGTCTCCCCTTTCTTCATGCTCCCCAGCTGCTGGCTGCTGCCCCCTTTCCGGAAATGACGTTGGGTTTACTTTGTATAGACTTATTACACATGCACTGCCTCAAGGGCAGGGGCAGTTTTGTGTCCGTCTTTTTTATCCACATGAGCCAGTCCTGCCACAGCATGAACTTAAGGCCCTTCTCCATGCTGGCAGCCACTCTTCCTCGGGACAGGCTCCAGCCAGCTGATCCATGTGCTTCCTACACTTGGCAGCCAAAACTGGCATTCTGGATGTCATCTGAGGGAACGGAGCACGGAAGAGTTGTCTCCTCCTCCCTCTAGTAGCCTCGGCCCAAAGTGGGAAGAGCATCACATGGCTAACTCACTGAGCTTGCAGTCCAAAGATCTTTTTCAGATGGACCATCAAGGTGTGACTACCTTATGGATGCTATGGTGATGGCTTTTTTTTTTAAACCAAAACCTGAGACTTTATACTTATTCCTATAAAATTTCATCTTTTAAAAAAATTTCATGATAAGCAGCAGGATGCTTGCAGAAAAACCTGAAAAGACTTACATGAGCTGATGCAAAGTGAAATGTACTATGTATGAATTAACAGCAATATTGTGGAATGCTCAGCTGTGAATGACTTAGCTAGTCTCAGGATTACAATGATCCAAGACAACCATGAAGGACTTATGATAAAAATGTTATCCATCCCTGAAGAAAGAACTGATGGTATCTGAATACAGATTTTTCTTGAGGGAAAAAAAATTTTCTTTTAACTTAGGAGATTCAGTCCAAAGTCTGTCAGAATCATCTTGGACTGACCAGTATATAAATGTTCTTTCCCAAGAGCTTTGTGTCATTCGAAAATGTGATGACGTGTTAGCCATCTGGGCCTTTATGCAAGTCACTGATGATAATGTTAAACAGCACAAGACCAAGCATAGCTGCCCAGGGCACTTAGCTGGAATACTGCCAAGCTGACATCAGACTTCAACCAGTTTCACATCCATATAAACTGTACTGTGTTCTGGTCCACATCCCATAAGAATAATGAGAACCTCTGCATAATGCTTTGCTAAAACCTCAGTAATCAGTTTTAATGGCATTCTCCACCTCTTCCAGGCCAGTGAGGTTGTTCAAAACGGGTGGTTATCCTCATGTGACTGGCTCTGGATGGAGTCGTGATAGCTTTCTGTGAGTGCTGCTTCCTCTTCTAGACGTTTACCAACCATCCATTTAATAATATGGTCTAGAATTTTTGCACAAATCAAAGTCAGATTCACTGGCTTATAGTTGGCAAATTCCATTCTCTTCAGTTTTTTTCTCTCTTTTTCCACAATCTTTCAAATAACAGCAATCACATCCACCATTTCTTTCAACACTAGAGGACACAGTTTATCTGGGCTGGGTGACGAATTCATCAATGTTGTTAGGTCCTTTCCTGACCGTCTCCTTAATTAACCTCACTTGTTCTGCCACTTCTAACTCAAAGACCATCCTCCTTGGCAAAGAAAGGAGAAGCAAAATTTTGAAGGTGTCTTGTGATTAGGAATTTGCTTCCTCTGGAGGCATCCGATTCCACAGATGAAGTTTCAATTGTCAGGAAATCCTTCCTCAAATAATGCCCAAATCTGTCTATCCTTGAATCTACTCCATCTCATTGAAAACGACATTTTACCCAGATCCTTATGGTATCCTTGCAGATAAGGTGACCTCAGGGCCTTTCTCAGTAAAATCAGCAGCCAATAAAAATGGACAAGTCTAGCAATCCACACAGGAAAAACAAAATGGACGAAGAATGCACACTGCCCATTGATGTGATCCAATAGTACTTTCTCTATGAAAGGTGAATTGTAGATGGATTGTGAACTCAGTCTAAAATCAAACTGCTACAGGGAGATGGGCTGGGTGGCATTTGAAAAGCTGCTCCCTGGGGCAGCTAGGTGGCACAGTGGATAAAGCACTGACCCTGGATTCAGGAGCACCTGAGTTCAAATTCGGCCACAGACATTTGACACTTACTAGCTATGTGACCCTGGGCAAGTCACTTAACCCTCACTGCCCCGCCAAAACCAAAACAAAACAAAAAAGAAAAGAAACGCTGCTCCCAGCTGTTGAAAACACATCATCCTTAACATCAATATTCTACTGTTAATGATCTAAGGCGAGGTCATGGACAACTACAACCTCAGAAGTCACAAACTAACAGGTGAGCCATAAGGCAACAGAAAGACACAGGGTGAATTGAAGGAATGACCTCTGACAGCCGCATTTGGGTGACCTGAATGCAAGAAGTGGCCTATGAGACTTGAGATTTTTTTTTTTTTGGGTGAGACAATTGGGGTTAAGTGACTTGCCCAGGGTCACGCAGCTAGTAAGTGTTAAGTGTCTGAAGCCGGATTTGAACTCAGGTACTCCTGAATCCAGGGCCGGGGCTCTATCTGCTGTGCCACCTAGCTGCCCCGGCCTACAAGACTTGAGCTGGACTGGCCACAACATAAGGGCAATGGTACCAGGGCTGCACTGCTGGCCATAAAGTGCAGAGCATGGCCTCCAACCATCAGGACCAATCAGAAGACTAAGGATGAGCAGATAGGGGATGTCATATATACCAGGCGAGAGCACACTCCCACCAGGGCTCAAGGACCTAAGGACATGCCAAAGACGTCTAGTGAGGGCAACCCAAAGGCTTGCATTCAGATCTTGGCTGGCTTGGGCACTAGCTGCTTCTGCACTTCCCTTCTGAGAGACGGCTGCCTGTTTTTACAGATGTGGGTCATGATACTTGTACCACCCACCCCACAGGACAGCAGTTTATAACTTTAAAATATTGAACAAGTATAAACACTGAGCACAATTCACATGAAAAAGATCTAACGGCTTCAGTGGACTGCAAACTCCCTCAATCAGTATGACAAGGCAGCCAAAATAGCTCACATGACCTTGAGCTGTGGAGTGTTGGCTGTCCCTCCTCCACCCTGCATCTGACAACTGTGCTCAGTCCCTAGTGTCATTGTTTGGAAGGGACATTTTACAACTTGAAGCATACCCATGGAAGGTAACCAGGCTGCCCAAGAGCCTCAAGAACCCCAGAGACTCTTTACCCAAGGATCCATCCAAGGAGCATAGGGTGGCAAGGGGCGGAGGGGTGGGGGTGAGGGGGGGTTGGAGCCTCCTGAGAGCACAAGAGCTGTTTACAAGTACTTGAAGGGTTGTCCTGGGGAAGGGGCCAGATGTGTTCTGCTGGGCTCCAGAGGGTAGAACCTGTCAAAGGAGTGTGTGTATGTGTGTGCCTGTGTGTGTTCATGCATGTGGGTGTACTTGCATGTGTGTGTGTGCGCGCGCCTCAGTGTCAGCACCAGCTCCTTAACCAACTGTCTATAGAAGTGACCCCTGCAGAGGCCCCTGGGGTACCCTGACAGCTTACTCAAGTTTGTGGCTGCACTGACCAGAGGCTCCTGCTGTGGGCCACCAGAGGGCAAGGGAGACAGGAAGAGAAGCAAAGAGGGGCTGTCCAGGACCTGAGAGGGGTCTAGCCCTGGTCACACAGAACACGAGGGAGAACGAGGATGAGGATGGATTAGGGACTTCTCTCCAGGCCATTGTCCAGTAGTTAGGAATGGCCAAAAGCAGGAAACACCACCGAGCTTGAGACAGACAGGATGAGGCGAGAAGCTGAGTGGGGACCAGTGCAGGCGGCTGGGCCAGACCCTGAGAGCACAGGACAGTGGTCCTCTGCATGACAACCAAAGCATTTGTTTCCTATGATCCTGGACCCCGAGAGTTCAAGGGATGGTGGGAGGGGAAGTGGGGCCCCATACTCACAAAGAAGCCGCAGGAGGCCTTGACAGTCGGGGCCTCAGGAAACTTGAGTGCCAGCACACCTGCCCACAGGGAGAAACAGGTAAGGCCAGGGAACTCAGCCAGCCCCTTCCCAGGCCGTAATCTGCCCCCTACTCACCACACTGGAACACTGCCTTGACGTCCAAGCTCTCCGACAGGAAGAGGTCTGGCTTCCGCTTCAGGGCCTATGGGGAAATGGAGCCCCCGTGAACCCAGCCCCGGACCCCCTCCTGGCCCCACCCCACTAAACCACTCACCTGCCCTGGTCTGGTTTAGGGTGTGGTCGCACCGGGGAGCCAGCCCTGATAGGCTCTTCAAAAGAGCCTGTTCCCTCCCTTCCTGCCCCACTCCCCTCACAGGGACCCAGGACACCTCAAAGTTCCTGTACGAGGTGGGAGACAGGAGGGAGACAATGGCTGATGAAGGAAGGCAGGGACATGGTGTGCTGGGACCAGAGTTTCTCTGGGTAGAGGTGGCAAGAGACCCTGAGTCACACATAGCAGGGAAGATACACAAAAGGAAGAAGTAGGCAGGCCCAGGAGCAGGCTGAGTGGAAGCTTTTTCCACATCTCCACCTGACAGGGCCAGGCCTCCCAAAGAGGGCTCTGGGTAGACGCAGTGCTTCAGCTCTAGCCTCAGGGGGCTGAGTGTCTCTCAGCCAATCGTCCTCTCTCTTCTTTCAGCCTCAACAGCACCACCTGACCCCATCACCAGCTCCCATTGACCATCCTTACCCAGAACACTCCCAAACCATGAGCCCTTCATAGCCTCGCCTCCTCCCAAGAGGCTCTGACCCCAGGGGAAGGCATGGCCTCCCCCTTCCAGTGGATCAGAGTATTGTGGGGCCATCCCAGGCCCCTCCACTTCCCAGCCTCCCCAGAGCTCACTAAAGCTGGGGGCAGCGCACTGCCCAGGCCTCACCAGAACCATCCATAATAGCGATCAGCCCAGAGGCCCAGCCCCGGACCCCATCTCCTCCTCCCCCACACAGTACCTTGCACAGAATCCACTAGCCGAGGGTTCCCACTCCCTAGGAGTTTGGGAACAGACCAGGTACAAATAAGCCGAGAGACCTCCCAGCAGAGGCTCGCAGCTGCTGGACCCCAAATTCTGTTTGCCTCCCCAGGCCCCACAGCTCCTCCTGCAGCCTTGAGGGTGGGTGCCTAGCAACGGCAGAGCTTCCCAGTGTAGGCCCTCCCCCCAGCCTGCCTACTGGACCCTCCTGTGCCCTCGGGGGCAGCCTCTCCACGGCCCTTGTGGTATGTCCAGGGGAAAAGGAGGACTAGAGGAGAGTCTGGGGTGGTCAACTTCCACGGAAACAGATGGGAGAAACTCTATTCAACTCAACAGAAAAAAAGTTGTCAACAGAAAGCTAAAAAGATATTTAAATTGAATTCCAACAGAAGAGAAAGAGAAAGAGAGAGAACAGAACGTGAATGAGTAAGAAACTAAAACACACCTGTGCCAGGAGTTGCATAAATGAATCAACAATATCAGGATGATCCCTGGGCCCTAAAATATAATAAATAAAGATGGAACTTAAGAAAAACTCATCCAAACAGCAACTCAACGTCATACAGTTACGTGGGCCGGAGGGCCTGCAGGAGGCAGGCCTGAGCGGCAGGAAGCAAGGGAAAGAAACAAAACATACAAAAACCATGAACTGGGAAAGCCCCAAACAGAAAGAAACAGCAGAGTGACGGTGGGGGATGGGCTGACGGGCCCCTGGCTGGCGGGAGGAGCCTGGGAAGCACCTGCCAACAAGTTAGGGAGCTCCCCAGCACCAAGCGCCAGAGGAAGGGGCTGAGGAGAGGGACTGCCACCCCCTGGCTACCCTGCTCGGGCCTCCTTCCTCGGGCCCTCAGACCAACGATGCCTGACATAAACCAAAGGACCCTGGTTGAGGGCCAGGGCACTGGTTGCCCATGCCAGCCAAGCAGGGGCACAAGGGCCTCTGAGTTCTTCTCATTCAGACTGTTAACTTGGGGATGAGTGAGGGATGGTGCCAGGCCCCTCACCTTAGCCCCAACAACCCCATCCCCATTCTTCCTGGCACTGACCTCCTACCCTGACCTCTGTCCTGGGCACGGCAGCAAGCTTCCCTTGGGACCTTCCTGAACAGTAACGGGCAGAGAGGCAGGAGGAGGAGGGCAGAGGCCCTGGGCATGCAGAGGTCCTGGGGCTGAAGTGGTTCGGGTAGTAGGAGGTAACTTATAAGACGGAGCAGGAGGAAGGTCAATAATTGGGTGAGGAAGGTGGCTGTGGCTACAGAACTGGTCCCCCACTCCCCACCCTTTCTCCCTTCAGGCAAGGACTTCAGGCGGGGTTCACATGTACACAGAGATGGCTCCAGAAAGCCAGAACTGGGCTTGGGCAGCAGCACCAGGGACAGCTCAGGGAAGAGAGGGAGGAAAGAGGGGGGTCATGCTCCAGGAGAACAGGAATGGGAAGGCTCTAGACTCAGATCCATGAGGGGTTTCTGAGACTTTAGGCCCAGGGAGATGTTCTTCCCCGGAGGCCAGGACTTGAACCAGGGGGGAGGCTACAAGCCTCCACCTTCACCACATCCCTCCATGGCCAGTGCAGGAGGATCAGCAAGAGCTGTGGCTACTGGTCCACAGTGGCAAGATCTGCCCACATCACCACTACATGGCTCCCTCTCTGCCTGTGTCCTCCTCGGCGGGATGGGGGCTGAGACACACCCACAGCACAATATCTCACCAGGCTCCCCCCATCAGGCAGCTGTTGCTACCAGATGAGCTCGGGGCCCGGATCCCAATCAGGTGAGGGTCTGTGACCCTCACTGATACACACTGCAGCTCCTGACTGGGTGGAGGGTCTTTTAGGGTTCCTATGGTCCATCTGGACACCCAGCCCCCCCACCAAGCCCAGTCCTTCTCCTGCGGCTCAAGGTTAACCCGTACATCTATCTCCTCCCCATAACACCTTGCAGCTTGGGTGACCCTCACTGATGCCCCACTGATTCTTCTCAGAAAGGATGTTTGTAGGAGACATTGATCTCTCTCAGGGGGTGAGGGGAAGACATCTTGTCAGCTCCCTATCCCCTCACCGGCATCTGCACTGCCACATCTGCTGGGGCTGGGATGGGAGGAGGAGGAGAAGAGGGTCAGAGAGTCACCGCTCTGCCCACCTTGGGCCCAGGGCTTGAGCCAGTAAGGGGCTAGGAGGTGAAGAGAAGGCCTGGGCCGAGGACAAGGAGGCAGAGCCGTAGCTACTCTAACCACAGCCACTCTGGACTGTAGGCTTCCCTCATAATGTTCCCAGACTGGGTGGGGGATGCCTGGGATATGACCAGCAGAAGAACCACCTCCTGCTCAAAGGCAGCTCCCAGACCCTGCTGTGAATGAGCTCTAAAAAGAGGCAGCCCCACGTGCCCCCCCCCCACCCCGCCCCGCATGCCCGCTTGGGCCCTTGGCCTGCCGCTCCCAGGCAGAGCCCTGCTGAGGCCGAGGCTGAGACAGACGCCCTCCTTACTCTCGCTTTCCCGCTTTATGCGGCCCCAGCCTCTCAGCCTCTTTCCGGTCTGGCCACTCTGGAAGGGCAAAGGCAAGGCTGAGGTGGGAGCTTGGATTCCCCTGTTTGGGTGGGTGACGGCGGCGGCAGCAGCGGCGGCAGTGGCAAGAGGAGCGTGGCCCGGCTAGACCTACCTTGCTGGAAGAGGGTGAGTGTAACAGAGGTGACGAGAAGGAAGAGGGCCTTGATGGGGGGAAAGTGGGCAGGTTCATGGGCGAAGATGTGCACCAGCTGGAAGAGAGGACAAACGCCCACCGTGTGTCAGCACAGCGCCCAGCCCGCTGCTGAAGGGCCCCGCCCACCCAGGCACACCCCGCCCATACCTGTCGAGTGAGGTCGAGGGCAGAGGCCTGGGGAATCGTGCTGTACATCTGTCCCAGCATCTCACACAGCTGGGGGACCATGGGCGCAAAGTCATCCAGCAAGGTCTTAACGGACTTCTCAAAGATGGCGCACACCGCCTGGAGCAGGAGTCAGAGGAGCAGGCTGTAGCGCACATGCCACCTCCCTGCTCCGGGCCCCCCAGCTTGGTGATACCTGATTCAGTGACCAAGCTCATGGCATTCCTGTGGTCCGGTGGCCTCCTCTGCCCTCCCAACAACTACTTTTTCACCCTAAGCCCCCCACCTTGATCAGTTGTCAGCATGTGGAAGAGAAGGCCTGAGCTCAAATCCCAGCTCTGACGCTGACTGGGGGGATCCCTGCAGGGACTCAGTTTCCCCATCTGTAAAATCTGTACAGCGCCCCCTAGACCACCTATCCCACGGGGCCCTTGTGAAGAGAGCTGCCGCTTTTTGACAGGATCTAGCGCAGGAGCAGCCTCGGGACTGGAGCTGCTCCAGCAGGGAATGAGCCCCTTGTCCTCCAGGGGGTTCAAGGAAAGGTTAGAGGCACGAGAAAGCAGCAGTCCCTGCTCTGGGTGGGGACAGGATGAGATGGCCTCATTTAGCAGGAGGTTGTGAGAGGCCCTCCCAAACCTGACATCCAGGTTAGTCAGCTAGGCCTCCACAGGATGCTCTGGGAGAGGCGAGCCTACTCTGACGCTATGGGG
Organism: Dromiciops gliroides; assembly: GCF_019393635.1. NCBI lineage: Eukaryota > Metazoa > Chordata > Mammalia > Microbiotheria > Microbiotheriidae > Dromiciops > Dromiciops gliroides. The sequence continues at coordinate 33,717,270 of NC_057864.1, forward strand.
TCCCTCAAAGAGAGGGCAGCTAAGGGGCACAGTGGATAAAGCTCTCACCCTGGAGTCAAGAAGACCCAAGTTCAAATCCAGCCTCAGGAACTCACTAGCTCTGTGACCCTAGGAAGTCACTTAAATACTCAGCCTCAGTTACCTCATCCATAAAATGGGAATACTAATAGCAGGATGAAAAGAGATAATACTTGTAAGGGGCACTATGAACGCTAGCTCTCATTAATTAGCCTTGTGACCCCACATCAACGCCCTATGGAGCTGAGGGAGATTAGCCCAGCCTGTGACTGGGATCCCTCTAGGAAAGGTGGCTCACTCACTGACTACAGAAGCCTCGGGGGGGAGGCTGGCTCATCATGCATCCCAGAGAAGTCTGCCTCTCCATGGGACTCCGTGAGAGCCTCAAGGAGAGGTTGGCCTGCTCTGGGGAGGTTGGCCTGTTCTGGGACAGGCAGCCCATGCTGTCTGCGACCTTCTAGATTAAGTTTAAACTGAATCCCTTCTCTCTGGCCTCCAAGCCCTCTGTTCTTCCCGGCTTGCCTGACAAGGGTACTATGACCATTCACCCTCCTTGGCACTGGGGTTCAGACTCTGGGCAATGTTCGGATGGAAGGGCCCATCCTTTCTAGCATGACAACATCCCTCCTCGTCCATTTCCAGCCACTGGCCCAGCAGGGGTCCTCATCACCTCTCCCTGGACTCCCCAAGGGCCTCCTGCTTTGTCTCTCTGCCCACTTGGGCCGTCAGTCGGGTCCCCACCCACACACCAAGGCCCTAATAAACTTCGAGGGCTCCTGTTCACCTCCAGAAGGCCCTCTCCCCGCTTTCTGGGCTCCTGATCCCTTCCTCCCCTTCACCTACTCTGCCATCCAGCACCCTGGCCTCTTGGCTGTGCCTGTGGGCCTGGGACACTCCACCTCTGGACCTCCTCTCTGGCTTCCTTCCCATCTCAGCTCAGAGGCTCACTTCTGCAAGTCTTTCCTCGTGTGCTGGAAGGTAATGCCGGGGCCTTCCCTCCAAGATTATCTGCAACTTATCCCTATCTTAGACCCTGCATGGACATGTGCTGGCGTGTTACCCCCCATCAGAACAGGAGCAGCTCAGGGCAGGGGCTATCTCTGCCTTTCCCTGTGTCCCCAGCCACAGAAAGCACTTAATCAATGCTTGGCAGCTTATTGATTCTGGGAGGATGAAAGTTACCTCTACCACCTGGGCGTCATTCAGCCACTTGCTCAGCACCTTCTGGATGAGTTGGAAAACTTGCTGAAGCACAACCACCACCTGGGGGAAAGGAGCAGACCAGGGCAGGTGAGGCCGGGCCCTGTGAGCCTACAGGGGCACAGAGGAGCAGCCAGCCATTCCCTGCCTGCTGCCGGGCTCGCCCAGGCCCAGACCTGGAGGCTGCAGAGGCAAGGAAGGGGAGCAGAGCTCTGGGACCGGGGGGTACCTCTCAGAGGGAGGGAGGTAGCCAGGGGAAGTGGGGAGCCAGGGGAGGGAGCTAGGGGAGGGAGAGGGAGCCTAGGGAAGGAGAGGGAGGAAGTGGGGAGCCAGGGGAGGGAGAGGGAGGGAGGAGGGAGCCAGGGGAGGGAGAGGGAGGAAGGGGGGAGCCTGGGGAAGGAGAGGGAGGAAGGGGGGAGCCAGGGGAGGGAGAGGGAGGGAGGAGGGAGCCTGGGGAGGGAGAGGGAGGGAGCCAGGGGAGGCAGAGGGGCAAGGCATCACCCACTGGGTTAGGTCCCTGTGGGATGGGCAGCTTCCTGAACTCAGGGCCTTCGTGCTCATCGTCATGGTGACTGATGTCCAGAGTAGTGAAGAGGTTGGAGAGGAGCCCCAGGATGTGGACAATGGCCAGCTTGTTAGAAGGGTTCGGCTGTGGGAGTGGAGACAATGTTAAACCTGGACATCCTGAAGAATGGCTCAGTTGGGAGACAGGTGCGGCCAGTTAATGCCCCAAGGCAGTGTCTCCTTTCTCCATCTGGCCCCCTCCAACCTTACTCCATACCAGGAATGCTCCTTCACCTTCCCCCTGCACCCCACTCCAGGGAGGCTTCCCTACATGCTTGGTATCTTCACCTCCCTCACCTCCCCCTCCACTCCCTCACCTCCCCCCCCATTCCCTCACCTCCCCCCCACTCCCTCACCTCCCCCTCCACTCCCTCACCTCTCCCCCCACTCCCTCACCTCCCCCCCACTCCCTCACCTCCCCCTCCACTCCCTCACCTCCCCCCCACTCCCTCACCTCTCCCCCCACTCCCTCACCTCCCCCCCACTCCCTCACCTCTCCCCCCACTCCCTCACCTCCCCCCACTCCCTCACCTCTCCCCCCACTCCCTCACCTCCCCCCCACTCCCTCACCTCTCCCCCCACTCCCTCACCCCCCCTGCCCCCTCCAGCAGGTCCCCCCCTCACCATCTCCTCAGCCAGCTTCTCCAGCTGCTGGATGTAGGGTGTGATGAGTGAGTGGAGGTTTTTCAGAATCTCTTCTACTTGTAGAGCTGACAGCAGGAAGCCCAGGGCCTGCATCAGCCACATACACTGGCTTGTCTGTGGGGCAGAGCAGAGGAGGCTCAGCCCCTGGACAAGGCACAGGGTCAGTGACCTCCCCATGGGAATCCAGGATGGGAAGCGGGTTCCCACTCCCACAGACAGACCCCAGGAAGTTTGTGGAGCAAGGACAACCATCCCTTTGCACATGAACAGACTCAGACAGGGCTCCAAAGCTGGAAAGCCCCTAGAGACCCTCAGTCCCAAGGATCCCAGCCATCCCCTCCCCGCCCGCCCGCCCGTCATCCCCGCGTCCCAGCGGCTGCCCAAGGCCATACCTTGTGAATCTGTTTCATCAGCACATCCTGGGAAGGGAACAATGACACCATCAGCAAGGCAGGGGTGGGATCGGCAAGCCCCTCACCCTCAGCGCATGCCCAGCACTCCTCCATACCTGGGACACAGCCACAATGTTGGCTGCATAAGGGGGGAGGTCATACTTGCACTCCCGACAGATCTTCTTGAGGGTGGAGACAGAGGACACAGAGAGTTCAGGATTGCCCAGGGCATGAAGCACCAGAGGCAGGACGTTGTTGATCATGACCGGATGGTCTGCCAGCCACTCGGACAGGGCCCCTGGGGAGGAGAAGACCAAGGGATGGGGGGGAGCCCGGGGGCTTCTCCAGGGGTGCTCCGGCCTCGGAACCCGCACGCCCGGACGCTGCCCTCCTACCACCCCTCACCGATGGTGAACATGACGGTGTCTGCCAGCTGCACGTTGCTGATGCTTATGCGGGGGATGAGCCCGATGAGACCCGGCACCACGTCGGAGTAATTGACATCGATGGTTTCCGCAATGGACTGGAACCCATAGAGCAGAGCCTCCGTGTGCTGTGGGGACAGGCCAGCAAGGGCTCAAGGGCTGAAGGCGGGCGGGCGGCCAGGGCGCAGCAGAGGAGGGGGGCAGAGGCTGGAGAACTCTGGCAGCCTTGTTGTTGAGGGGGCCCTTGGTTTGAGTCTGGACTAAAGAATGAAGGGGGCCCCCTCAGACCCAGATTCTGCAGGAGCGGGGGCCAGGCTGGGCAAGGGAAGCAGGGGGAGGTTGGGGGTTGTACCTGCCAGGAGCAAGGCTGCTCAGAGCTGGTGAGCAGACGGCCAAGCTTGTCATAGAGGTTACTCAGCAGCTCTGCCCCTAGCATCTCGTAGACGTACATGAGTGTGTCCGAAATGTCCACCCTAAGAACAGCTAACATGAGGGCCTGCCCACATGCAATCCAAGATCCTGCCCACTAGAGCCTCGGGCAGGCTTCTTGTGCTGTGGTGGGGCCAGTGGTACGGGGAGCAGTACCCCCGTGGCCTCCGGGGCCATGGGCCCAGGTGAGCTCACCTGTAGATTCGGAACTGCTCCTTCTCGTCAGATGACCAGAAGTTGTATTCTTCATCTGCAGGAAACTGAGCCTTGTGTAGGAGCACGTCCACCAGGTGGAAGTAGACAGGGCGGTAGAGCTGCTGGTACACAGCCTGCTTCTCTGCCTCCAACGACAAAATGTCGTCCTGGGGGGTTGTCAGGGAAGGGGAGTCAAGTCTACCTTGCTTGGACCCCGTAGGAGCCTCGTCTGTTCCCTTGTGAGGTAGCTTCACCTCAAAACTAAATTTCCCCATTTTTCACTCCCACCAGCACTGAGAGTCAATCCCCCCATACAACCTCAACCCCTCTGGATCTGACCTAACTTGCTCCCCCTCTGGCTCACTAAGAGTCTGTCTCACTGGTCCCTGCCTATCATCCTTAAGGCTGGTCTCCTTGGAACTGAGAGCTCAATGATACATGCCACCCAGGACTCTCTCTCCTTCCCCCCCTCAAAGGCCTAAGGCCTCCCTCCCCCACCTCAGCCCACCAAAAAACCCCAGAAAACCAACCTGCAGAGTATACCAGAAAGTGAGGGTCAAGGAGCTGGTGGTCTCATTGACCGGGTAGTGGCCAGGGATACCCGTGCAGAACATGATCATGTTGACCAAGGCCAAGAAGCTTTGCCAGTGCTCCACCTGGTCCAGCAGGGCCCTGGTATGGGGCAGAGGGCAGAGGTGAGCCTCTTCTACCTGGCCAGAGACTCACAGGGGACTGAATCTACCCAACAAGAGGCTGACCTGGGGCAGGGATCGGGGGCCAAGCATGGGGATGGGAACCAAGTTTCTTCTACCTACCTGAGGAATCAGAGGATGTCAGAGTAACTGATCACAGTCCTCCAAGGAAGAAGGAAATTGCCTCCACCTCCCAAGACCTCCTTGTTCTGGTCACAAATAAGTTTCCCCCAAGCTGCCCTTCCTCCCTCTGAGCCCCTGCTGGGCCCATCCAGAGCTCAGTCCTCTGCCCGTGGGCATCTCCACTCCGTGGCAAACAAGTGCCCTTTGATCCTGGGTCTCTCTACCTCCCACTCTCCAAGTGCTGGCACTCAAAGAAGAGCCCCGGTGCCCATCACCCTCAATGGGTGGCACCGCCCCACCTCATCCCACTCCCTTCACTCGGCTATGAGGAAGTGGCCCGCTCCTAGGCTGTCACAGCTCACCCATCCTCTCCTGAGGAGCACTTCACTCACGTGTCATCCATTCGCCTGCTCTGCCCAATCTTCTGTGGGTCCCAAGCCACTCTCCCTTTCTCCAAGCACTTAGCATCTGGCTCAGACAGGGGCATCCTCCACTATGACTGCACCCTTGTTTCCACACACACTGCAATGTCCCCTCCTACTTCCTGGTCTCTCAGGCCATCCCTCACCTTGATTGCTATGCTTTGTATGACCCCATCACAGCAAGAGAGAGTTGGATTCTGATATGACCATCACCTACAATGGCCACCCGCCTCCTTGATCCCAAACTTTGACCCCAACCTCCCATCTTTCCCTCCTACTCTATCCCCCACCCCCAGCCTCCCAAGGCCATCTACCCTGCTCTTGCCTCCATCCCCTTATAGGCTGACCCTGACCCTAGCCCCTAACCCCTTGGCCAATGACTGCCAATCCCACTTAGCCTGACCTCAGTGCTGGGTTATCCCCATCACCTAACCTCTTCTCTCTGACTCATAGGCTGTTGCTGGGCCCAGTCTCACCTGCCCCTGTTCTCTGAGGTCAGCCAGGCCTTCCCAGTTGCCTGGCCACCCTCCAGTTCCTTCTTGAGTAGCTGTCACCCTTCCCAGAGCCTCTGCTCTTCTCAGACCTACCCCCTTACCCTCAGATGAGGAACTTCCCCCCCCCGCCCCCCCCCCAAGAAAACTGAGGCTCCTCCATGAGTCTCGTCTGCTCCCTTTTCTAGTCTTTGGCTGGGAGGCTACAAGCTCCATTCGTACTCTTCTTTCTCTCAGACTGCCTCATCTGAGAGGCAGTCCTTTTGCTCGTGCCCCACTCAGCCGCCATGTTCAAGCGCTCCTTATCCCTGGCGGCTTCTCTGCTGCTACAGGCACCATCAAATCTTAACCCATCCCTCACCTTGATTCTTCAGACCCCGCAAGCTGCCATGCTGGGTCTCTCCTCCCTTTCTCTCTCTCTCTTTTTTTTTTAGTGAGGCAGTTGGGGTTAAGTGACTTGCCCAGGGTCACACAGCTAGTAAGTATTAAGTGTCTGAGGCCGGATTTGAACTCAGGTACTCCTGACTCCAGGGCCAGTGCTCTATCCACTGTGCCATCTAGCTGCCCCCATCTCCTCCCTTTCTTGACCCAGCTCCTAACAAGGGTTGCCTCCACTTCCTCATCTCAAACATTTGTCGAAACCTACTGCACATTGAGATGCCTCCCCACCACCTAGGTCCTCTTGTTGGCCCTGCCAATGGCCCTCTGGACCCCTGGGCCTTGCCATTTGCCCTGTAACTTAGCTCCAGCATTTTACACAATGCCTGGCACACAGTAGGCACTTAACAAATGTTTATTGACCAACTCTCACTCAGAGTATGAGCTCCTTGAACTCAGGCACTGTTTCTTTTTTTTTTTTAGTATATTCCCACTGCTTAGCACACAGTGATAACTGAATCAGCCCTGTCCTGTCTGGCTGCCCTTCGGCATCCCCTGACGCTCTCCTTTTTAAACCAGAGTGCCCAGCACTGCCCTGAGTGCTCCAGAGGAGAGTTGACCTGAGTTGGGCAGCCCACCATGGCACTGGCCTGTCAGCTCCCACAGCTGACTCATGGTCAGGCCTAAAAACCCCAGACCTTTATGATATATGGCTTTCCCAGCATGCTTCTGCCACAATGTCAAAAGCCGAGTTTTAGAATCTAAGTGTAAGGCTTTACTTTTTTTTTAGTGAGGCAATTGGGGTTAAGCGACTTGCCCAGGATCACACAACTAGTAAGTGTTAAGTGTCTGAGGTGGGATTTGAATTCAGGTACTCCTGACTCCAGGGCCAGTACTCTATCCACTGCACTACCTAGCTGCCCCAAGGCTTTACTTTTTTTTTTTCTTTTTTTTCTTTTTTTATGGGGCAATGGGGTTAAGTGACTTGCCCAGGGTCACACAGCCAGTAAGTGTCAAGTGTCTGAGGCCGGATTTGAACTCAGGAACTCCTGAATCCAGGGCCGGTGCTTTATCCACTGCGCCACCTAGCCGCTCCAAGGCTTTACTTTTAAACTTAGTCAATCTCTCTTTAGATGCCGTCCCATGTTCTAGGCTGCCAAGCCCAGTCTGGATTTTGACACTGATCGTCCAATTCATTATCATTCTAGCTTTGTGGCATCTGCAAATTTCCTAGGGGCACCACAGGCCTTTACACTGATCCCTGACACAATTATGAAACCGAACAGTGCTGAGGACAGATCCCTGGGGCATGCCACTGGAGACCTGCTGCCGAGCTGATGTCAGGCCATTAATGACTACTCTGAGGGTCTGCCTTTTCAATCAGTTTCAAACCTCCAGAACTCTGCCATGGTCTGGCTCAAACGTAATCATTTTTTCCACTGGAGGAGCCTGAGAGACTATCACATGCTTTGCTACAATGTAGGAAAAAGATTCCACTGACTACCCCCCCTACCCCCCCCCCTTCCAACCAAGCCCAGAGCCTGTCATCCCCTGCACCTGAGAAAGTCTTTCAGGCTCTGTCACCACTGCTTTCCGACTATCCCTTTAATAATATGCTGGAAAACTCTGCCAGGAACTGAACTGAAATCAAGCTCTCTGCTGAGAGTATGCAGACGCCAGCCTCTCCTCACCATCTGACCCGCTCTAGGCCTCCTGGCATGGATCACGACTAGTCACTCAACAGTTACACCGTCCATTCTTTCAGGACCCCCGGATGTAACCCTGCTCATCAGAGGCAGCAGGCATCCCTCAGTCTCCTTACTTAGCTCTGGTGTCAATGCCCATTTTTTCCGTCTTCCAGTCCCAAGAGCGTTCTCCTTGGCAGAGAAGGAGGAAGCGGAGTAAGTGTGGAGCAGCCCTCCCTTCTCCTGGTCCAGGCCCTTCCTGGGGTGTCCTCCTGGCCCTCAGCCTTAACCTGGCCTGACCCCCCACCCCTTCAGGACCACGACTCCCTGCTCACACAGCATGTCCTCTGCCACACAGGGGGCTAACACCTCTGAGCCCCTCATTTGCCCCTGTCTCAGCCCCCCTTCTCCACGCCTCCACCATGTCTCTCTGACCCACATCTCAGCTCTCCCACGTCCCACCCCTAGGCCTCACCTGGAATGGTTCTCCCCCAAAGCCACAGCGACTCGACAAATGCCATGAGACGTCTCCATGTCCCCATTCTGCACGGCCTGCCGCAGCTGCTCCTGCAGCCCCAGCACCAGGGGGACCAGCTTGAGCAGGGTGTTCACATACCTGTGGGGACAACCACCTGTGGCTCTCCCCGGTCCTGAGCCACAGACCTCCAAGGACTCCCCAAGCAGAGCTACCTATAGGGAGGAGGCCCCAACACTGCAAGTCTCCTCTTCCCTGGCCCCAGGAAGAGCCCAGGACTCTATAATCCCTTTGTCCCCTGCCAAGTAAGGACCAAGAACCTGCAAGTCTCTTGGACTCCCCTCAGCCTGCCCAAGAAGAGGTCAGGACCCTTCCCCCAGACCCCTCTGGCCCAAGGCCAGGACCCTGAAGCACACCCCATTCCACACACCAGAGGCCAGGAACCCAAAGGCCCTTCCCCACAAGAGGCGAAGCACTGACCCCTCAGAGAGGAGTAACCGAGGGTGCAGGGGGAAGGGTATCGCGTGTGCAGCGCAGGGGGTCTGAATTCAGCCCTGGCTTCAGACTTCCACTGCCTGTGGCCACGGGAGTCATTTTACCCCCAAGACCTGCTAGCCAGTGGAGGCTGAGGACATGTGACTGGGGCAGGGCAGCAAAGCCTGGGCCTCTCTACCAAAGCCAGGTCAAGGAGAGCCAATGCCCCTTGAAGAAGGCTGTGTTGCCCACAAGGGTGACATTTCCATGGCAGCCCACGGATGAGAAGGAGGCCAGGTCAGCCGGGCTGGCAAAGGGCCCAGGTGACAGCTGCTTCTAGGTATCAGACACTAACCCACAAGTTCTCTCCAGTTGGGAGTGGGGGGGAGGCTAAGCGCTAGCGTCCACCCCTCCCCCTTTCCCCTCCTCCAGGCTCTGTCCCAGGGTATTTGTTCCTTCTGGTGCCAGTGGAGATGGCGTCACCCCTTGCTGCCCTGACACCCAAGGTCCCACAACAATGAGAGCCTTCAGTCTCTGCCCAGCATGGGCTTGCCAGTGGCGGGCAATGCCTGGTGCCCAGAAGGCACTCTACTCCGACTCACTGAGAAAGGTGAGGCAGCTTTGATTAGACACAGTTTATAGGGAAGGAAACCAAGACCCAGAAAAGTGACTCGTCCCAGTCACACAGTGAGTTATGAACAAAGCCAGAACTGGAACCCAGGTCTCCTGCCCCCCAGTCTGGAGTGGACAGCTGCCCCACCAAAAGCTCAGGGGCACACTCAGGACCTCTGGTCTCCCCTGGGGAGCTCTGCCTGGCTGGTGCTTTGGGGACACAAGGGAAGGGTTTTGAGCCGTGGTCACGGCCTGAGGGGAGGGCAGACAAGCCCAGGCACCGGGCTCTTTGGAGGCCTGGGGCTCCAACTAGGAAGACAAAGTGGGTAGGAGTGAGGGGAGCAAGCATAAAGTGACGCACAGTCAGTATGATTTCATGAATATTTGCTGACTTGAATCAAGAGGAAATGCACCACAAGCTTCCTCCAACCTGGCCCTGGCCCAGGGGTCTCAGGAGTCTCTCCCCCCTTTTCTCCATGCCCCTACCCTGCCCCCTCACCCTGGGCTGATGTGCTGTACCAGGATTAAAAATACACTTCAAAGACTTGTTGTCTTGGCACAGGGAGCGCCAGTGATGGGTGGCAGCAGCTGTGGGGGAGGAGGAGAGGAGTACAGGCCAGGTGGGGGTGGGGCAGGGAAGTGGGACTCCCTGCTATATGATGAACCCCCAGAGTAGAACAGAGCCAGGCTCAGCCTTGTCAGGAAGGATCCACTGCTGGCACACGGGGGTGGGGGGGTTGAGCATGGCTGAGGGCAGTATGTGGGGCTGGGCCAGGCCAGGCCAGGTTGCCAGCCCTGGGGCTGCAGCCTGCTCTCCCTGCTCCCTACCCAAGCTGGGGGCTGGGCTTAGCCTCGGCCCCTTGGGGGTTGCTGGTGCTGGGACTGAGGCTGGCAGGGGTGGTGGGAGCAAGGGGAGCAGCAGCAGCAGCAGCAGCAGCAGCAGCACCACCACCACCACCACCACCACCTGACTTCCTGGCTGCCTCTCTCACTGAGCTCAACCCAGACCTGCAATTAGAGCTCTGAGAGGCAAGCGGAGAAGATGGGGAGTGTTGCTAAGCAACCGAGGGCACTTCAGCCAATGGGAGCTCAGACAGCCGTGGGCTCCCTCCTTGGGGGAGGACGGGCATCATCCGGATGCCTGGCAAAGCCCAGAACAGCAGGCCTGGCTGCAGCTCCCCGAGGACAGCCCCCTCCCCAGCCCTGCCCACACCTGAGGCTTTGGAGGCCTGGCCCAGCTCAGAGCTGACTGAGGCCGACAAAAGGCCGGATCCTCTCGGGGATGGAGAGGAAAAGGGAAGGGGATCAGGAAGGGAACACGCATTTAGGAAGTGCCTCCTCTGTGTGTGGGCACTGTGCTAAGCACTTTTCCACCAACATTATCTCCTTTGCTGCTCACAACAACCCTGCAAGTGTGGTGCTATTTATTCTCCCCATTTCACAGTTGAGGACACTAAGGCAGCCAGAAGTTCAGTGACTTGTCCAGGGTCACACAGCTAGTGGGTATCTGAGTCCAGATTTGAACTCGGGTCTTCCTGACTCGCCACCAGCCACCTTCAGCCAGGCTTGGGTTTGAGCTCCCATGGGTAGGAGTTCCAGGACCGGGCAGTGCACTCACCTCTGGGCATCGGGCTGTGAGATGGCGTTGACGATGGCCTCCACGCTGCTGTCGAAGAGCTCGGGGTCCCGCAGCGCACTGAAGGCAGCCTGGATCAGCCGCTCGCAGTCCAGCAGCGGCACCTCCAGGGGGACCCAGCTGGAGAAGCACTTGAGTGCCTTCTGCTTGAGGGTACTGGGCAGGCTGGGCTGCTGCAGCAGCTGCTCGAGCAGCGGGAATATGGCCCCGCACTCCTGCGCCAGCATGGCGCGCACCTGGCTCTTTCGGTATTGGGGCAGCCGACTGGTCTGGAACTCCTCGGGCAGCACAGTCAGGAGTTCGAGGAGGGCCAGGCAGCGACCCTGGCCATCGCCAGGCGCGACCTCAGCCTGGAACAGGCGCACCATGTCCGCCACGGCACAGGGCCAGGCCTCTGGCATCATGCTGAGGGCCAGCGAGGCCAGCGCCACGCACAGTCGCGTCAGCACGATCTTAGAGCCGCCGGCGAAGCGGCCGATGTGCGCCAGGAGCTGGGCCTTCAGGCTCTCGTACTGGTCAGCGGGGATGTCGCTCCAGTAGCGGGCAATCTTGATGTGCAGGGCACTGGCCCCAAAGTACTGGATCTCCGGCACCTTGTCAGGCTGCAACAGCTGCCAGCTGAAGTGCCAGGCCTGCGGGGATACCTGGGCCTGCATCAGCCACTTCTGGGCCAGGTTCTTGTTCTCAATGTTGGGGTCATAGTAGAGCTGGTGAAGGGCCTGAGGAGGAAAGGACGGGAGGCCCCCAGTCAGCCCTCCCGGCCTGGCCTTCCATGCTCAGCTCTCTGGCTGCCTCCAAAGTCTCCCCTTGTGCTGGCACCTCCCAACCGGAAATTACTCTGAGGAGGGACCTGGGCCTGATGTTTGGGTACCAGGGAATCCTAATGAGCAAACTCCCTCCACAGATGTGGGTCAGCACCTTGTCTGCTCTGAGCTGCACAGAGAGGTTAAGCAATTTGCCCAGGGTCTCACAGCCAGGGTGATGCCCACATCTGGGATTTACGAGAGTGTCTGAAAGAACGCATGTTTTCCTGCCTCCCAGACTCCACTGGCTTGTTTCCCTCTCCCTCCCAGGGCTGCTGCTGGCTCTGCGGAGCAGAAGCCCCGAGGCTTCTTGCACAGGGCAGGCCCATAGACACAGGAAATCGGCTGCAGATCCCTGGGAAGTCTCCGGGGGCTTCCACCAGGCCCTGCTCCACCCTGGCTGCCTCCTCTGGCTTTCTGTCTGGTGTGGCAAGCTTCCTTGGGACTCCACACCAATGACCCACTGGAGGGGGTCAGAGGGGTCAGGCCAGGCAAAGCCTCCGCTAAGGAGAGGCCGGAGACTTAATGTGTCTCAGAACATCCTAGAAATGGAGAAGCCTTGAGGGGATCATCTGACCCATCCTGCTCAGGCCCAGGGAAGGAAAGGAGGTTCGCTGCCCATGGGATCAAGGCCTGAAGTACAGAAGCAAGATTCAAATCCAAACCCTCTCTGCATCAAGCTGCCCCAGGAAACAAGGGCTCCCTGCCCCCCTCCCAAGGAACAAAGCCAGAGTCTTGAGTTCAAATCTTGGTCTTGTGACTTAATAATCCCTGGGTGACTTTGGTTGGTCCCTCCTCTTCTCTGGGCCTTGATGTTCTATATCAGTAGAATGAGGCCCTGAGATCTATGACCCTCTGATACCAGAGTAAAGGCACTAGGTGTACAAGGGTGAAGCCCAGTCCTAGGGCAGGGCTGGCCAGCTGCTTGATCCACAGATGGCTCCCCCTAGTCATGGCCCTCAGGTGACAGGGGCCTTGGGGCCACTGAGCCTCCTCAAATGGCACCAAGCCTGGTCAGTGGCTGACCACCCCTGGGTCCCAGCCCCTCTGGGCCGCTTTCTCTCTCAAAGGATATGTGTACACACCTACCAGACACTTAACAGCCCAAGTCCTGCAGATCAGCAGCATCTAGAGGGGTTTGGGGCTGGCTCTCTTCCCCCTCCCCCTTCAAGTCCCTAACCCCAGCAGGGAGCTGTGTGGTGGGGAAGCCCACAGCAGACAGTCCTAGGGTCTGGTGCTCAGGCATAGCTGGGCTCAACTCTGGGATGGTAAGGGAGGGCTATGGTAACCCTTGCTTCCCTGGACTGACCCAGGGCAGACCCCCAAAGAGCACGGGCACCATATGCAAGGAGGCCCAGGAAAGGGCTAGAGAAAGGCCCATCTTGAAGGGCCTGCTGGGGGAGGTGGGAGGCCTCAATAGAAGCCTCTTCCCCATCCAGGGCAGATCTTGGATTAGGGCAAATCGGTGACAGTTCCTCCAATCTTGTACCAGCTTCACTGCCCATCCCATAGTAGGCCCAATGGAGCTGCTAGGACAATCCTGCCCTCGCTTGTGTGAGTGGTTCTCCTGCCACTCTCTCCTGGACCCTTGAACTCAGCCACTGGCTTCCCTGTTCATTTGGCCCCCTCAGGGTTGGCCAGGCCTGGAGACAGGTCTCAGGTTCCAGAAAGCTGCTACAGAGAACAAAGGGAGAAGGCCCAGGAGTGGGGGGTAGGGGGGCCAGAGGGGAGAGCAGGAATGTGGCAGGGGTCTTCACTCCCTTTTCCTCTTTAGGGCCTAGACCAGCAAGTCCCTGTTTTGAGCTGGAAATGCCTCAATGCTAGCCACTTATTCCTGCAAGAAGGGTATCCTTTAAGCAGCACCCAGGGGCCTAGGGGTCAGGACCCCTGGGGGGCCACTTTGGCTCCCTCTCAGAGGTCTTTGTAGCCTCAGTTTACACAAGCAAAGGTCTGGGCATCCTTGTTCTTCTAGGAGGAGACAGGTGGATGATGGAGCACAAAGCAAATGATAAGAAAACCCCCAGGTTGGGGCTTGCTGGGTCACAAGGTTCTAGCTTTCAGAATGGGCCTGAAGGCCCCAGAATCATCCCATCGGGACCCAAAATGGGGAGGGTCTAACCCCCACTATGAGAGAATCAACCTGGCCGACCACTGGTGCTCCTTAGCTGTGACTGGCAGTTCCAGACTAGCCAAGGATGCTACGGCCGGCCCCTCTGAGCCTCGTGGTCGTGGCTGATGATTTACACTGAGCCTATCATGCCCAGGATGGCCCTGGGTACCAGGCCAACTTCCCACCAAGCCCAGTAATTGTGGCTAGTGATCTATGGCCCCGTTGGCCAGGCCAGGGCTCAGAGCTGGAGATCTGAGCTGCCCCTGGCTTTGCCCTGGCCAACGTTTATGGCTGATGACCTACACTCCTACTGTGGTCATGCTTCCTCCTGGCAGGGCTGCCCGGTTGCCACCCCGCACCCCCTCCAACTCCGGTGGGCAGTGATCTGGGCTGCCCCTGGCTATGCCCAGCCTGGCCGGGGGTGCGAGGCCACCTAGGGTTCATGGCTTGTGGCTGGCAATCTGCGGACCCTGGGCTCGCCGGGCGCTCGGACCTACATGCCCACAGTGGCCGGGGCGCCCCGCGGGGCTGCTCCGGCCGTGCCCCACGTGCCCCGACTCACCTTCTCCACGTTCTCCACGGTGAAGTCCAGCGGCGGGGACGGCTGCACGCCGGGGCCCGGGCCCGGGCCCGGGCCAGAGCCCTGGGGCCCCGGGGGCGGCTCCTCCCGCCGCTCCATCTCGGGCAAGCGGGGCGGGGCGTCTACACCAGCAGCCGGCCGGACGTCTACACCTCGTCTACACCCCTCTGGGCACCCGGAGGCGGGGCCAGGGCGGGCATGGCGGGGGCGCGCACGGTGCGGGCAGGGGCGGGGAGGGGGCCGGGGCCGGGGCGCCTCCTCCGCCGCCGCCTCCTCGGGGCTGCCCTCCTGGCTGCCGCCTTCCCCCGGCCGGGCCGCCGCTCTTCAGGCTCCGCGCCCGCCGCCCCCCACCTCCCGCTGCGCTGCGCTCTGCTCCCTCCGTCCCTCCCCGGCCCTCGTCCGTCTGCCCCCTCCCGCCCTCCCTCCCGCGTCCTTTAGGACTCTCGGCCAGGCCGGCCGGGCGGGCGCCCCGGAGGAGGGAGGCCCGGGGTCCTCGCGCTTAGGGCTGTCCGTGCGGCGCCGGGGCCGAGGAGGCACTCTGCACAGGCATCCGGAAGGACGTCCCCAGATCGCCAGGACCCTGTCGCGCTGGATTCTGGGAAATGGAGTCCAGAGGGCGAGCGCGAGGCTGAGGTTGGATGGGAGGGGTAGGGGGCTGGGCCACGAGGAGGGGCGGGGCCGGAGGGGAGATGGGGAGTGAAAGAGGGAGGAACCCGGGCGGGTCCGGGAGAGAAAGTGGAAGAGAAACCCGGGGCAGGGCCAAGGGAGAGGCCAGAGCTGGAGGGAAGGGAGGGGCGGGGACGGGGAGAACGGATGAGGAGGAGGAGGAGGAGGGGGAGAAGGAGGAGAAGGAGACACCGAAGGCCGGGATTACTGCCCTCATAACTTCAGGCTGCTCTTCTCCAAGCCGCTCCCCCCTTCCCCGCCCAAAAAGGTGAGCTGGACTCAGTTTCCCTATCTGCAAAGATTCGGCTCCGCTAGGGTGCCTGATGCATGCTTGCTGCGTCAGTCCTGGGGCATCCGGCAGCAGGAGGTGAGAAAGGGGCAGAACCAGCAGCAAATAGGCTTGGTTAGCCTCTGACTGCGAGAATTTCCAAACGCTGACTCCTGGCCCCAAATGGAAAGAGAAGGGGCCGCTCTAGGGGTGAGCCCCCCATCATTGGAAGTCTTCCTGCAAGGGCTGCGTGACCTCTTTAGGGAGATGTAGGAGCAAGGATCCTAACCAGTAGCAGTAGATCCCAGCTGGTCCTGTTCGGGGATTCTGGAAAGCTCTGAGACTGTCTCAAACCCTCTGTCTGGGCCCTCACAACAACAGCAATCCTCCTCTTCCCTAAGTGATTAGATATCCAACCTTTCACTTTCTTGTTTCCCATCAGTCAATGTCAGTCAACTGCATTGATTAAGCACTTATTGTGTGCCAAACATCAGGCTTGGTGTGGGAAATATAAAGAAAGACAAAAAGATGGTCCCTATCCTCAACAAGTTGACATTCTAATTACAACACGCAAACCCTATGTACCTAAAAGATATGTACAGAGTAATTAGGAGGTAACCTCAGAAGCAAGGCACTAGCAGGAGTAGAGGCAGAGCAAAACATCTTGTAGTCAGTCAATAAACGTTTTAAAGTGCCTACTATGGCCCAGGCATTGAGCTAAGCACTGAGGCACTAAGCACTGCTCTCAAGGAGTTAACAGTCTGATGGGGGAGACAATATACAAACAACCTTGTACTAAAGGAGAAGGCACTAGCATTCATAGGGGTCAGAAAAGGCTTCTTGCAGAAGCCAGAATTTTATCTGGAATTGGAAGCAAGCCGGGGGAACCAGGAACTGGAAATGAGAAGAAGGAAAAGGACTCCTGGTATGGAGGACAGGAAGTGAAAATATGCCATCAACAGATGGAGTGACTTGTTTGAGGAACAAGGATGCCAGCTTCATTGGTGTGTCAAGAGGAAGAAGTGATAATGAGCTTGGAAGGCAGGAAGGGACCAGGTGATGAAGGTTTTTTTTTTTTGTTTGTGGGGTTTTTTAATGTGGGGCAATGGGGGTTAAGTGACTTGCCCAGGGTCACACAGCTAGTAAGTGTCGAGTGTCTGAGGCTGGCTTTGAACTCAGGTCCTCCTGAATCCAGGGCCAGTGCTCTATCCACTGTGCCACCTAGCTGCCCCCTGATGAAGGGTTTTAAAAGCCAAATAGAGGGTTTTTATAGGTGACAGGTGAGAAGGAACCACTGGGATTTATTAAGTGAGGGAGGAGGGAAGTGGTCAGATCTTTCAGTCAGGGCGATACATTTATTGGTAGAGTGGGGAGAGACTTGAAGCAGGGAGACCAGCCATCCATCTACTCTAATAGTATCTATGAGTGGGTAAGAGTCAACACCAGGGTTGGGGCAGCATTAGAACAAAGAAGGGGGAACGGGGAGAAAGGAAGCAGAAGTATAAAGAGCAGGCCTTGGAACAGCTGGATTTGGAGCCGGGGTTGAGAAAGAGTGAGGAATTGAAGAGAACACCTAGGCCTCGAGCCTGTGGAACTGGGAAGTGATGGTGCCTTAGCAGTGGTAGAGAAGGGCATAATAAAAGGGGGAAGGAACGAGTTCAGTTTTGGCTGTGTTGAGGTTAAGACATCAACAACACATCCCGGTTCCAGATGGCTGTTGGAAATGTGAGACTGGAGGTCAGAAAAGGGGTTAGGGTTGTATAAATAGATTTGACAATCATCCACATAGAGACGATCATTGAATCCAGACAAGTTGACAGAAATGACCTAATGAAGTTGTACAGAGAGGAAGAAGAAAACCCATTATTAGTGAACGGGGCAGCTAGGTGACACAGCAGATTGACTGCCAGGCCTGGAGTCAGGAAGATTCATTTTCCTGAGTTAAAATCTTTCCTCAGGTACTTCCTAGCTGTGTGACTCTAGGTAAGTCACTTAATCATGTTTGCCTCAGTTTTCTCATTTGTCAAATGAGCTGGGGAAGGGAGTGGCAAAACACTCCAAGTGTCTTTCCCAAGAAAACTCCAAATGGGGTCACACAAAGAGTAGAACATGACTGAAACAACTGAACAACAACAACAAAAAAGCAACAGAGTCAAAGGCTGCAGAGAGGTCAAGAAGGATGAGAACTGAGAAGATTCAATTAAGATTTGGCAATCTGGTAACTTTGGAAAGAGCAGTTTTAGTTGAATGATGAGGTTTGGCCTCATCTGGGGAAACTGGAAAGCAGTTTGGCAAAAACTAGGTATAAACCAACATTCACACCATATACCAAGATAAGGTCAAAATTGGTACATGATTTAAATGTTGTTGTTGGTTGTTCTTTGTTCTTGGTTTGGGTTTTTGGGGGTTTTTTTGGGAGGGACAATCAGGGTTAAATGACTTGTCCAGGGTCACACAACTAGTAAGTGTCAAGTATCTAAGGCCGGATTTGAACTCAGGTCCTCGTGAATCCAGGGCCGGTGCTTTATCCACTGAACCACCTACCTGCCCTTGAGGATGTAATTCTTTAAAGAAGAATCCCTGAGAACCCCTACCCCTATCCCAAATCCCCACTAATTTCCCCATAACAGCAAAAATACCAACTAGAGTTCTTTGCCATTTCCTTCTCCAGATGAGGAACTGAGGCAAACAGGCTTAAGTGATTTGCCCAGGATCCCAGAGCTAATAAGTGCCTAAGGCTGGATTTGAACTCAGGAAGAGGCCAGCGATCTATCCACTTCACCGATCTAGCTGTCCTAAGCTTTCTATAGTCATATGACAAAACTCTCTAAATCACTACTGATTAGAGAAATGCTAATTAAAACAACTCTGAGGTACCACCTCACACCTATCAGATTGGCTAATATGACAGAAAAAGGAAAACAGCAAACACTGGAGGGGATAGAGGGCAATTGGGACACTAATGTACTAATGGGTGGAGTTTTGAACTGATTCAACCATTCCGTAGAGCAGTTTGGAATTATACCCAAAGGGCTATAAAACTGTGCATACCCTTTCACTCAGCAATACCACTAGTAGGTCTGCATTCTAAAAAGATTAAAAAGAAAAAGAAAAACCTCTGTACAAAATATTTATAGCAGCTCTTTTTGTGGTGGCAAAGAATTGGACATTGAGGGCATGCCCATCAATTGGGGAGCGGCTAATCACGTTGTGGTACTGGATTGTGACAGAATACTATTGTGCTATAAGAAATGGTGAGCAGGATGCTTTCAGAAAAACTTGGAAAGACATATGAATTGGTACAAAGTGAAGTGAACAGAGCCAGGAGAACGTTGTACGTAGTAACAGCAATTGTATGATGAAGAATTTGGAACGACTTAGCTATTCTCGGCAATACAATGATCTAAGATGATTCCAAAGGATTTGTGATGCAAAATGCTATCCACCTCCCGAGCAGAAAACTGATGGAGTCTGAATGCAGATCGAAGCGTATTTTTCACTTTATTTTTCTTGGTGTTCTTACAGGGATGGGGGTCTGTTTTCTTTCACAACACGACTAACATGTTTTGCCTGACTGCACATGTATAAGCTATATCAAATTGCTTGCCTAAGGGGGGAGGAGGAGAGTGGGAGAGAATTTGGAATTTCAAATTTTTTAAAACCCTAATGTTAAAAAAATTTTTACATGTAATTAAAAAAAAAGATTAAAATAAAAGGCTTGTAGCCAAGGACAATCTATCTGGCAAAACTAAGTTTAATTTTACAGAGAAGCAAATGGACTTTTAATGGAAAAGATTTCCAAGCATTCCTGATTTCTCTTCCTGCTGAAAATGCTAGAACTAAAATAGCAATGCAGGCACCAAGAGCAATATAGAAAAGTATACATTTGTTTAATTGTAAGGGAATTTGTGGGAATTAATTATTCAGAGAGATAAGAAAAATATCTGCTCAGAACTATAATATCTTCAAGGGTCATAGAGAAAGGCAAAATAACAGAGGGTCTATGGGTCATTTTGTTCTGTTTTAATAGTCTTGGAGGGTAAAAATAGTAGTTATAGGGAACCACAGAAGGGAAGAAAGGAGGAGGAAGGAGAGAGAAATCACTGAAGACAGGAAATTAACTTTTATTAAGTACCTACTATATACCTAGCACTATGCTAAATGCTTTACAAATATTGTTTTATTTGATCCTCACAACAACAACCCTAAGAGGTACATGCTGTTATTCCTATTTTTTAATTGAGGAAACTGAGGCAGACAGAAGTTAAATAATTTGCCCCAGGTCACATAGCTAGTAAGTGTCAGAGACCATATTTGAATTCCTGACTCCAGGCCCAGTGCTCTAAACACTAGTTTGTGGACATCGTTATTCCCCAATAGACAAATGGACAAAGCCTACGAATGGGCAATTTTCAAAGGAAGAAATACAAACTATTAACAAGCATATAAGAATGTTGTAAACTGGGGGCAGCTAGGTGGCACAGTGGATAAAGCACTGGCCTTGGATTCAGGAGGACCTAAGTTCAAATCTGGCCTCAGACACTTGACACTTGCCAGCTGTGTGACCCTGGGCAAGTCACTTAACCCTCATTGTCCCCCCCCCCCCCCCGCCCCCGCCATACACAAAAAGACTTTAGAACTTTGATTAGTGCAATGATAAACCAAGAGTCCAGAAGACTGAAGATGAAACCTCCCACCCACCTCCTGGCAAAGATGGGGATGAACTTAATAATGCAGAGAGACACAGACATTTTGGGTCATGGTTAACATGGGAGTTTGATTTGTTAGCCTGGTATGAGTCAAGGAGGGGAGCTTCAGTTTGCTGAGTTGGCATCATCCATGGGAAGAACACTGCAGTAGCTGCTTCTGGGAAAATCACAAGGATTGTGGGATATTGTGTAACTGTCTCTGCATTGGCCTACCACTGCTTGGTTGGGAGAAGGGAGCCTTTTTCTATTGGCTGTAAAGTCTTCCAAAGGGCCCAAGGCAGCTCTGTTTGGGGGGCTTTTGGTGACATTTGGGAATCTGAGGAAGTGAAGTGACTCCTTCACTAACAGCCTCCTATGAGAGAACCGTGTTTTAGCACCTTTCTCCACCACCCCACCAGGCCATATAACCCCCCAAGACACAGGCCCCAATCTTTGGCTTTTTCTCCTGTTCTATTCCATTGTAGGTATAGGGAATGGAGTCTCTGATCTGGGCTGTGCAGTCCAGGAATCCAGGCCATGTATATCAGCCAGACTATTATTAACATCCTAAAGAACAAAGAGGGGAGAGGGGAAGGAAGTGTGAGGAACAGATTATAAATGTATGTTTTAAAAAAAGCAAATAAATAAATGTATTATTAAATTAAAATGATAAATTGGTTTTTAAAAGGAAAGTGTACTAGGCACTTGTGAATCCTAAAATCCAATTAAATTACTTTAATAAAGTTTAAAAAACATCATTTAGAATAAATAAATCAAGCATTTATTAAGCACTTACCCTGTTCAAAGCTCTCTGCTAAATATTAGGGATACACATGGAAAAGCAGGACAGTCCTTGCTCACATTCTAATAAAGGAGACAACACGTGGGAAAGGCTTCAGCTGGAGAGTCAGATGGAAAGGTCCTTAGGGTATAACAGCAAGACAGATGTTAACACATCTTCTCTAATGTGGTTTCCACTGATAAAACCCCATAACTTTCTGATGTTGAACCATTTGACAATGCCACTGACTTTGGTGGAAAGAATTTTCCTTTCTGGGTCTTCAGTGACTGTGAATCTGCACCTGCATAAATATAATAAAAATAATATAAACCAGAACTCCTCTTCTAAGTCAAGAAGCACACAGAAACATTTCAGCCCTTTCCCTGCTCCTAGTCTAATCCTTTTAGAATCCAAAGGGCTGACTGCAGCATAGCCACAGCAGCCCACCCAACTCCCACAATGTCTCCTGCTTCTGTCCCTCCATGGCCCTCATCACTTGCTACCTGGTCTGTTTCAACGGCTTCCTAACTGGTTTCAAGTCTCTCCCCACTCCAATCTCTTCTCCAGTCAAAGCTGCCAAAGGGATTTTCCTAAAATGCAGCTGGGTCTGACCATGTCTTTCCCCCTCCTTGAGAAGTTTCAGTGGTTCCCAATTATCTCCACGGTCAAATCCAAAGCCCTCTGTTGGGCACTTAAAGCTGGCTACAACCTGGTCCCTTCCTCTCTTTCCAGTCTTCTTATACCCCATACCACCCACACTGATTCAGCTACAGTGGCCTCCTCGCCATTCCTAACGCTCTCTGTCTCTGGTCTCTGTGCCTTCGACCTTCGGGCTGGCTGTACCTATGCCTGTAATGCTCTGTCCTTGTTTCTGCTCCTCAGTCTACCCGGTTTTCTTGAAGACTCAGCTCAAATTCTACACATTCCAGGAGGCTGGTTCATCAGTTGCTAGTGCCTTTCCCTCTTGAGATTTGCCTTCCACATGCTGTAGGAGCTCCTTGGGAGTAGTGGCATATTTCTTGGTATCCCTAGCCCTTAGCACAGTGGTTGGCACTTAGCACGCATTTAATAAATGCTTCTTGTCTGAAGTAACTACAAGAGTTCTGGGGGCAGAGCCAAGATGGTGGAGAGAAGCTAGGAACTTTCCTGAGCTTTCCTGTATTTCCCTCAAAAACAATATTAAATCAAGCCTCTAAACAGATTCTGGAAGTACAGAACCTACAAAAAGAGAGACAAAATCCTGCTACGTGAGATAATTTAGAAGACTTCAGAAAAGGTCTGTCTCACCTGGGTAAAAGGGGAGGGTGGCTCAGCACTACTCTTCCCTGCTGGCAGCTCACCTCAGCAAAGCTCAGCTTAGTGGGTAGCTCTCCCAGCACAGGTTGGCTCAGTGGGCAGCTCAACACTGTTGCAACTCGACACAGCTGAGAGTGGGGCAGCTGAGAGCTGTAAGAAGCTTGCAACTGTGAACCCTGTGCCCCAGGAGCAGATTTCAACTTGATAAGTTTAAAAATAGCCTACAATATGAGCAAGAAACAAAAAAGGACCCTTAACATTGACAACTTCTATGGTGAAAGGGAAGACCAAAACTCAAACACAGATGAGTTGGTCAAAACGCCCACAAGTGAAGACTCAAGAGGGAAGATGATCTTGTCTCAAGACCAAAAAGCCTTCTTTGAAGAGCTCGAAAAGGCTTTTAAAAACCAAACAAGAGAGGTAGAAGGAAAAATGGAAAAAGAAATAAAAGAAATGAGAGTTACACTGCAAAAAGAAGCACAAAAAATGACTGAGGAAAACAATTCCTTAAAAAATACGCTTGGGGGGCAGCTAGGTGGTACAGTGAATAGAGCACTGGCCCTGGATTCAGGAGGACCTGAGTTCAAATCCAGCCTCAGACACTTGACACTTACTAACTTTGTGACCCTGGGCAAGTCACTTAATCCCAAATGCCTCACCAAAAAAAAAAAAAATACAATTGGCTAAATGAGGGGAAAAATTAGCCAGACAGAAAAAGAAGTGCAAAAATAAGGCCTTAAAAATTAAAATTGAACAGATGGAAGCAGATAACTCCATGAGACAACAAGAATCTGATGAGCAGAATCAAAAGACTAAAAAAATAGAAGAAAATGTGAAATACCTCATTGGAAAAACAACTAACCTGGAAAATAGGTCCAGGAGAAATAATCTGAGAATTATTGGACTACTTGAAAGCCATGATTAAGAAAAGAGTCTAGACACCATATTCCAGGAAATTATTAAGGAGAACTGCCCTGAAATTATAGAATCAGAGGATAAGATCATCATTGAAAGAATCCACCGAACACTTCCTGAAAGAGACCCCAAAAGGAACACTTCAAGGAATATTGTAGCCAAACTCCAGAATTATCATGTGAAGGAGAAAATACTCCAAACAGCCAGAAAGAAACCATTGAAATACCATGGAGCCACAGTCAGGATTGAACAGGACCTGTCAGCTTCAACATTAAAGGATTGCAGAGCTTGGAATGATATACAGGAAGGCAAAGGAGCTTGGATTACAACCCAGGACCAACTACCCAACAAAACTGATAATTCTCTTTCAGAGTAAAAGATGGGGACATTCAATGAACTAGGGGACTTCCAAGGCTTCCTGAGAAAAAGACCAGAAATGAACAGAAAATTTGATCTCCAAATACAAGACTCTAGAGAAATATAAAGAGGTAAACAAAGGGGAGAAAAGGGTTGTTCAATGATGTTAAACTGCTTGAGTCCATATGAGGGAGGATAATACTTTTAACTCTTGAGATCTATATCTCTGTAAAGGTATTGTTATTAAATCAACTTTGACGTGATGATATAAAGAAACTTAAGGGGCAGAATAAAAGAAGACTAGGGGGAGGAAAGGAAGGGAGAGGTGGAATGGGGTTAATTATATCATAGGAAGAGGCACAAAAAGAACCCATTACAACAGAGGGAAAGAAGGGAGGGGTTGGCATTGTTGCAACCTTACTCTCATCAGACTTGGTTCAAGGAGGGAATAAAATACACTCCCATTTGTATAAAGAAACTTCACTTACTCTGTAAGGAAACAAAAGGGGAAGGGGGAAAGGGGTGGTATAGATAGAAGGGAGGGCACAAGTGGGGGAAAAAGGGGCAAGAAAAAGAAGGGCAGCTGATAAAAGGGAGGGCAGATTGAGGGAAGCAGTGGTCAGAAGCAAAACACTGTTCAAGTGGAATAGGGGGAAAGAAGATGGAGAGAAATGAACAGTTAGTAATTTTAACTGTGAATGTGAATGGGATGAACTCTCCCATAAAATGGAAGCGAATTTTAGAGTGGATTAAAAACCAGAATCCTACAATATGTTGTTTACAAGAAACACATTGGAAGCAGAGAGATACACACAGAGTAAAGGTAAAAGGCTGGAGCAGAATATATTATGCCTCAGCTAAAGTAAAAAAGGCAGGGGTAGCAATCCTTATCTCAGACAAAGTGCAGGCAAAAATAGATCTCATTAAAAGAGATAAGGAAGGAAATTACATCTTACTTAAAGGTACTATAGATAATGAAGTAATATCAATATTGAATATGTATGCGCCAAGTGGTATAGCATCCAAGTTCTTAGAGGAGAAGTTAAATGAGTTACAAGAGGAATTAGATAGTAATACTATACTAGTGGGGGATCTGAATCTCCCCCTCTCAGAATTAGATAAATCTAGCCAAAAAATAAATAAGAAAGAAGTGAAAGAGGTGAATAGATTACTAGAAAAGTTAGACATGATAGATGTCTGGAGAAAATTGAATGGGGATAGAAAGGAATATACCTTTTTCTCAGCAGTACATGGCACATTTTCAAAAATTGACCATGTATTAGGGCACAAAAACATCATAGTCAAATGTAGAAAGGCAGAAATAGTAAATGCATCCTTCTCAGACCATGATGCAATAAAAATTACATGTAAGAAAGAGCCAGGGAAAAGTAGAATGAAAATCAATTGGAAACTAAATAATTTCATTCTAAAGAATGAATGGGCCAAACAAGAAATCATAGAAACAATCAATAACTTTATCCAAGAGAATGACAATAATGAGACAACATACCAAAATCTATGGGATGCAGCCAAAGCAGTACTTAGGGGAAAATTTATAGCTCTAAATGCTTACATGAATAAGAAAGAGAAAGAGGAGATTAATGAATTGGGCATGCAACTTAAAAAGCTAGAAAAAGAACAAATTAGAAATCCCCAATTAGACACTAAATTAGAGATCCTGAAAATTAAAGGAGAAATCAATAAGATTGAAAGCAAAAAAACTATAGAATTAATCAATAAAACTAAGAGCTGGTTTTATGAAAAAACCAATAAAATAGATAAAATATTGGTTAATTTGATTAAAAAAAAGAAAGAAGAAAACCAAATTACCAGTATCAAAAATGAAAAGGGTGATGTTACCACCAATGAAGTGGAAATTAAAGCAATAATTAGGAAATATTTTGCCCAACTGTATGCCAATAAATTTGACAATCTAAATGAAATGGATGAATATTTACAAAAATACAAACTGCCCAGGTTAACTGAAGAGGAAATAAAATCCTTAAATAAACCCATATTAGAAAAAGAAATTGAACAAGCTATTAATGAACTCCCTAAGAAAAAATCCCCAGGGCCAGATGGGTTTACGGGTGAATTTTACCAAACATTTAAAGAACAATTAATTCCAATATTATACAAATTATTTGGAAAAATAGGTGAAGAAGGAGTTCTACCAAATTCGTTTTATGACACAAATATGGTGGTGATACCAAAACCAGGCAAAGCAAAAACAGAGAAAGAAAATTATAGACCAATTTCCCTAATGAATATTGATGCTAAAATCTTAAATAAGATATTAGCAAGGAGATTACAGCAAGTGATCACCAGCATAATACACTATGACCAGGTGGGATTTATACCAGGAATGCAGGGCTGGTTCAACATTAGGAAAACTATTAACATAATCAACCACATCAATAAGAATACCAACCAAAATCATATGATTATCTCAATAGATGCAGAGAAAGTTTTTGACAAAGTACAGCACCCATTCCTAATAAAAACACTAGAGAGTTTAGGAATAGGGGGAGCTTTCCTTAGAATAATAAACAGTATCTATCTAAAGCCATCAGCAAGTATTATATGCAATGGAGATAAATTAGAGGCCTTCCCAATAAGATCAGGGGTGAAACAGGGATGTCCATTATCACCCCTATTATTTAATATTGTCCTAGAAATGTTAGCTTTAGCAATCAGAGAAGAGAAAGGAATTAAAGGAATTAGAATAGGCAAGGAGGAAACAAAACTATCACTCTTTGCAGATGATATGATGGTATACTTAAGGAATCCTCGAGAATCAAGTCAAAAATTACTTGAAACAATTAACAACTTTAGCAAAGTAGCAGGATATAAAATAAATCCACATAAATCATCAGCATTTCTATACATGACCAACAAAGTCCAGCAGCAAGAGATAGAAAGAGAAATTCCATTTAAAGTAACGGTAGGTAATATAAAATACTTGGGAGTCTACTTGCCAAGACAAACCCAGGAACTCTATGAACACAACTACCAAACACTCTTCACACAAATCACATCAGATCTAAATAATTGGAAAGATATCAATTGCTCATGGATAGGCAGAGCTAATATAGTAAAAATGACAATACTGCCTAAATTAATTTACTTATTCAGTGCCATACCAATCAGGCTACCTAAAAATTATTTTATACAGCTAGAAAAAATAATAACAAAATTCATCTGGAAAAACAAAAAATCAAGAATATCCAGGGAAATAATGAAAAAAAATTCACAGGAAGTTGGGTTAGCGGTATCAAACCTGGAGCTTTACTATAAAGCGGCAGTCATCAAAACTATCTGGTACTGGCTAAAAAATAGAGTGGTAGATCAATGGAATAGGCTAGGCTCAGGAAATGCAGTAGTAAACGACACTAGTAATGTAGTGTTTGATAAACCCAAAGACTCCAGCTTCTGGGATAGGAACTCAGTATTTGACAAAAACTGCTGGGAAAACTGGAAGATAGTATGGCAGAAATTAGGCTTAGACCAACATCTTACACCTTATACTAAAATAAGGTCAAAATGGATACATGATTTAGACATAAGAGGTGATACCATAGGTAAATTAGGAGAGAAAGGAATAGTGTACCTATCAGATCTTTGGAAAGGAGAACAGTTTTTGACCAAACATGAGATAGAGTATATTATAAAATGCAAAGTGGATGATTTTGATTATATTAAATTAAAAAATTTTTGTACAAACAGAAGCAATGCATCCAAAATTGAAAGGGAGGCAGAAAGCTGGGAAACAATTTTTGAGGCCAGTGCTTCTGATAAAGGCCTCATCTCTAAAATATATAGGAAATTAAATCAAATTTATAAGAATCCAAGTCATTCCCCAATTGAGAAATGGTCAAAGGATATGAACAGGCAGTTTTCTGATGAAGAAACCAAAGCTATCTATTCCCATATGAAAAAATGCTCTAATGATCAGAGAGATGCAAATTAAAACAACTCTGAGGTACCACCTGACACCTATCAGATTGGCTAAAATGACAAAAAAGGAAGATAATAAATGTTGGAGAGGCTGTGGGAAAATTGGAACACTAATGCATTGTTGGTGGAGCTGTGAGCTGATCCAACCATTCTGGAGAGCAATTTGGAATTATGCCCAAAGGGTGATAAAGCTGTGCATACCCTTTGACCCAGAAATCCCACTTTGAAGTCTTTTGCCCAAAGAAATCATGGAAGGGGGAAAGGGACCCACATGTACAAAAATATTTATAGCTGCTCTTTACGTGGTAGCAAGGAATTGGAAGTTGAGGGGGTGCCCATCAATTGGGGAATGGCTGGACAAGTTGTGGTATATGAATACAATGGAATACTATTGTGCTGTAAGAAATGATGAGCAGGAGGAGTTCAGAGAAACCTGGAAGGTCTTACGTGAGCTGATGATGAGTGAGATGAGCAGAACCAGAAGAACATTGTACACAGTATCATCAACATTGAGTGTTGATCTACTGTGAAGGACTATATTCTTCTCACCAATGCAATGGTACAGAAGAGTTCCAGGGAACTCATGATAGAAGAGGATCTCCAAATCCAAGAAAAAAAAAAGAAAGAAAGAACTGTGGAGTATAGATGCTGATTGAACCATATTATTTCTTTTGTTTTGGGTGCTGTTGTTTTTTTTTTTTTCTATTTTGAGGTTTTGCATCACTGCTCTGATTCTTTCTCTTGTAACAGGATTAATGCAGAAATAGGATTAATGTTATTATGTGTATATATATATGTGTGTGTATATATATATATCTATATGTATATGTATAGAGATATATAGATATAACCTATATCAGATTACCTGCTGTCTAGGGGAGGGGGGAGGGAGGGGAGGGAGGGAGAAAAATCTGAAATTGTAAAGCATGTATAAACAAAAGTTGAGAACTATCTTTACATGTAACGGAAAAAAGAAAATATCTCATAAAAAAAAAAGCAGGGGTAGCAATCCTTATCTCAGACAAAGCAAAGGCAAAAATATTAAAAGAAATAAGGAAGGAAACTACATCTCGCTAAAAGGTACTATATATAATGAAGTAATATCAATATTAAACATGTATGTACCAAGTGGTATAGCATCCAAATTCTTAGAGGAGAAGTTAAATAAGTTACAAGAGGAAATAGACAGTAATATTATACTAGTGGGGGATCTGAATCTTCCCCTCTCAGAATTAGATAAATCTAGCCACAAAATAAATAAGAAAGAAGTGAAAGAGGTGAATAGAATACTAGAAAAGTTAGACATGATAAATGTCTGGAGAAAATTGAATGGGGATAGAAAGGAATATACCTTTTTCTCAGCAGTATATGGCACATTTTCAAAAATTGACCATGTATTAGGGCACAAAAACATCATAGTCAAATGTAGATAGGCAGAAATAGTAAATGCATCCTTCTCAGATCATGATGCAATGAAAATTACGTGTAAGAAAAAGCCATGGAAAAGTGGACTGAAAATCAATTGGAAACTAAATAATTTCATTCTAAAAAATGAGTGGGTCAAACAACAAATCATAGAAACAATCAATAACTTTATCCAAGAGAATGACAGTAATGAGACAACATACCAAAATCTATGGGATACAGCCAAGCAGTGCTTAGGGGGAATTTTATAGCTCTAACTGCTTACATGAATAAAAAAGAGAAAGAGGAGATCAGTAAATTGGGCATGCAACTTTAAAAGCTAGAAAAAGAACAAGTTAGAAATCCCCAATTAAATACTAAATTAGAAATCCTGAAAATTAAAGGAGAAATTAATAAAATTGAAAGCAAGAAAACTATAGAATTAATCAATAAAACTAAGAGTCAGTTTTATGAAAAAACCAATAAAATAGATAAACCACTGGTTAATTTGATTTAAAAAAAAAAAGAAGAAAACCAAATTACCAGTATCAGAAATGAAAAGGGTGATCTTACCACCAATGAAGTGGAAATTAAAGCAATAATTAGGAACTATTTTGCCTAACTGTATGCCAATAAATTTAACAATCTAAATGAAATGGATAAATATTTACAAAAATACAAACTGCCAGGGTTAACTGAAGAGGAAATAAAATCCTTAAATAAGCCCATATTAGAAAAAGAAATTGAACAAGCCATTAATGAACTCCCTAAGAAAAAATCCCCAGGGCCAGATGGGTTTACAGGTGAATTCTACCAAACATTTAAAGAACAATTAATTCCAATATTACATAAATTATTTGGAAAAATAGGTAAAGAAGGAGTTCTACCAAATTCGTTTTATGACACAAATATGGTGGTGATACCAAAACCAGGCAAAGCAAAAACAGAGAAAGAAAATTATAGACCAATTTCCCTAGTGAATATTGATGCTAAAATCTTAAATAAGATATTAGCAAGGAGATTATGGCAAGTGATCATCAGGATAATACACTATGACCAGGTGGGATTTATACCAGGAATGCAGGGCTGGTTCAACATTAGGAAAACTATTAACATAATCAACCACATCAATAAGAAAACTAACCAAAATCATATGATTATCTCAATCGATGCAGAGAAAGCTTTTGACAAAATACAGCACCCATTCCTAATAAAAACACTAGAGGATAGCTAGATAGCACAGTGGATAAAACACTGGCCCTGGATTCAGGAGGACCTGAGTTCAAATCCAACCTCAGACACTTGACACATACTAGCTGTGTGACCCTGGGCAAGTCACTTAACCCACATTGCCCTGCCAAAAACAAAAAAAACCAAAAACACTAGAGAGCTTAGGAATAGGTGGAGCTTTCCTTAAAATAATAAGCAGTATCTACCTAAAACCATCAGCAAGCATTATATGTAATGGAGATAAGTTAGAGGCCTTCCCAGTAAGATCAGGGGTGAAACAGGGATGTCCATTATAATCTCTATTATTTAATATTGTACTAGAAATGTTAGCTTTAGCAATCAGAGACTAAAAAGGAATTAAAGGAATTAGAATAGGCAAGGAGGAAACAAAACTATCACTCTTTGCAGATGATATAATGGTATACTTAGAGAATCCTAGAGAATCAACTCAAAAATTACTTGAAACAATTAACAACTTTAGCAAAGTAGCAGGATATAAAATAAATCCACATAAATCATCAGCATTTCTATACATGACCAACAAAGTCCAGCAGCAAGAGATAGAAAGAGAAATTCCATTTAAAGTAATGGTAGATAATATAAAATACTTGGGAGTCTACTTGCCAAAACAAACCCAGGAACTCTATGAACACAATTACCAAATACTTTTCACACAAATAAAATCATATCTAAAAAATTGGAAAGATATCAATTGCTCATGGATAGGCTGAGCTAGTATAATAAAAATGACAATTCTACCTAAATTAATGTACTCATTCAGTGCCATACCAATCAGACTACCTAAAAATTATTTTATATAGCTAAAAAAAATAATAACAAAATTCATCTGGAAAAACAAAAAGTAAAGAATATCAAGGGAAATAATGGAAAAAAAATGCACAGGAAGGTGGGTTAGCTGTACCAAATCTGGAGCTCTACTATAAAGCAGCAGTCATCAAAACTATCTGGTAATGAATTGCTCCAAAAAACATACAAATAATGCCATAGGAAAATGCCTGGAGCAGCAAAACCCACAGAAAAATGTGCTGAAATCATCTTCTAACCAAAAACAGCTTGGACGGTCAGAAGGAGGGAGCTGCTATGCTGATACAGGAGTTGAGCCCAACCCCACAGTTACCCTGACACAGATCCAGTCCCAGGAAGGCCTCACCAGAGAAAGAGACCCCCAGAGCCTCTGAATCAGCTGAAGTGCCAGTGTCATCTGGAACTAAGCTCACAGTCTGGTAAGAGGGCTGAGCCCTGGGCAGAGGGGAGACTACAGGGGTCTATGCTGGTGCTGAGGCAGAACTTGGGTTTTTCACCCCTGCTGGGAATCAGGAGGCAGGCTTGAGTAGCAGTGGCCCAGGTGGGGGAGGGCACAGGCTTGTCAGAGCTGCCAACCACAACACACAAAGCTGGTTGATTAGTTGGTCTGGGGTCATCTAAGACCAAGGAACAGGCCAGGTGAGTGAAGAACCTGATCCTCCTTAATTCATACCACCTGGGACTTCTTAAGCTTGGGATACTGCAGCCTGGAAACAGTGCCCCACTTTAAGGAGCTAAAAGTCTAGTAAAAGAAAGGAAAGATGAGCAGACAGAGAAAGGTGAGGACCATAGAAAGTTTCTTCAGTAACAAGAAAGACCAAGGGGCACCCTCAGAGGAAGATGTCAACATCAGGGCCCCTATATCTAAAGCTTCCAAGAAAAATATGAATTGGTCTCAGGCCATAGAGGTGCTCAAAAAGGACTTTGAAGATAAAGTTAGAGAGGTAGAGGAAAAAATGGAAAGAGAAATGAGGGAGATGCAGGAAAGACATGAGAAAAAAGTCAACAACTTGAAAAGCCAAACGGAAAAGCTCTCTGATGAAAATAATTGCCTAAGAATTAGGATTGAACAAATGGAAGCCAGTGACTTGATGAGAAACCAAGACACAATAAAGCAAATCCAAATGAATAAAAAAATAGAGGACAATGTGAAATATCTTCTGGGAAAAACTGCTGACCTGGAAAATAGGTCCTGGAGAGATAATTTAAAAATTATTGGTCTACCTGAAAACCATGATCAAGGAAAGAGCTCAGACATTATCTTCCAAGATATTCTCAGGGAAAATTGCCCTGAAATTCTAGAAGAAGAAGCTAAAATAGAAATTGAAAGAATTCACCGATCACCTCCAGAAAGAGATCCCAAAAGGAAAACTCCTAGGAATATTATAGCCAAATTCCAGAGCTCCCAGGTCAAGAAGAAAATATTGCAAGCTGCCAAAAAGAAAGAATTCAAGTACTGTGGAGCCCCAGTCAGGATAGCACAGGATCTAGCAGCTTCTACATTAAAGGACTGGAGGGCATGGAATTTGATATTCCACAGGGCAAAGGAAATGGCATTACAACCAAGAATCACCTACCCAGTAAAACTCAGCATTATCTTTCAGTGGAAAAAATGGGACTTTAATGAAAAAGAAGACTTTCAGATATTTGTGATGAAAAGACCTGAACTGAATGGCAAATTTGACTTTCAAATACAAGACCCTAGAGAACTATAAAAAATTGGAGCTGGGGGACATACCTGGGGTCGTGCAGTGGGTGACTGTCTTGTGTCTGAGGTCGGGTTTTGGCTCTGATCCCCCTAGGTCCAGGGGTGGTGCTTTGTCCACTGTGTCACCTAGCTGCCCCATGATGACATCCTTAGGGTTAAATTGAGTGAGGGGAATGCACTGGGGGAGGGGGAAGGACAGAGGTGAAATCCTACATGAAAGAAACAGGAAAAGGCTTATGGAGTAGGGGAAGAGATGGAAGAGGAGCAGGGCAGTAAATTAATTTTACACTCATCAGAAAAGGCTCAAAGACCTTAAACTCATCAGAGTTGGCTCAAGGAGGGCCTAACACCCCCAACTGGGTGGAGTAATCTATTTAATCTGGGCAGTAAATGAGCCTAATGCTCATCAGAATTGGCTCAAGGAAGGAATAATGTACACACTCAATTGGGTAGAGTAATCTCTCTAACCCTGCAGGAAAATAGGAGGGGAAGGGGATAAAGAGAGAGGGGCAAAAGAAGGAAGGGCAGAGTGGGGGAGGGGACAGGCAGAAGCAAATTGTTTTGAAGAGTGATAGAATGAAAGAAGATGGATAATAGAATAAATATCATGGGAATGGGAATAGGATGGAAGGGAAACGGTTAACAAAAAAAAGAAAAAGAGAAAAGAGGGAAAATCGTACAAAAAATATTGTACAACTCTTTGTGGAGGCTAAGAATTGAGAATCAAGGAAATGTCCATCAATCGAGGAATGATTGAAAAAGGTGTGCTATATATGATTGTGGTGGAATGGTCATGTGCTATAGGAAATGACAAACAGGATGATCCCAGAAAAACCTGGAAAGCCTAATGAACATCGATGTATAGTGAAGTGAGCAGAGTTGGGAGGACATTGTGCATAGTGACAGCAGTATTGTTCAATGAGCAAATGTGAATGACTTAACTACTCTCAGCAATGCAATGATCCAAGACAATCCCAAGGAACTAATGAGGAAGCTTACAATTCACCCCTATAGAAAGAACTGATAAAAAGAACACTTGTGGATTGTACATATATAACCTGGTTGCAATCTTGTGGAGGGGGGAGGAAAGGGAGGGAGGGAGGGAGAAAAATTTGGAACTCTAAATCTTATGAAAATGAATGTTGAAAACTACCCTTACATGTAACTGGAAAAAATAAAATAAATGTTTGTTGCTAAAAAAACAAAACAAAACAAAACAAAACAAACTATCTGGTATTGGCTAAGAAATAGAGTGGAGGACCAATGGAAAAGGCTAGGCACAGGAGACACAGTAGTAAATGACATTAGTAATGTACTATATGATAAAGCTAAAGACCCCAGCTTCTGGGATAGGAATTCAGTATTTGACAAAAACTGCTGGGAAAACTGGAAGATAGTATAGCAGAAGTTAGGCATAGGCCAACATCTGACATCTTATACTAAAATAAGGTCAAAATGGGTACATGATTTAGACATAAGAGGTGATACCATAGGTAAATTAGGAGAGCAAGGAATAGTCTACCATTCAGGTCTTTGGAAAGGAGAGCAGTTTATGACCAAACAAGAGATAGAAAATATTATGAAATGCAAAATAAATGATTTTGATTACATTTGATTACATTGGTTACAGAAGCAATGCATCCAAAATTAGAAGGTATGCAGAAAGCTGGGAAACAATTTTTATGGCCAGTACTTCTGATAAAGGCCTCATTTCTAAAATATATAGGGAACTAAATCAAATTTTTATGAATCCAAGTCATTCCCCAATTGAGAAATGGTCAAAGGATATGAACAGGCAGTTTTCTGATGAAGAAATCAAAGCTATCGCTATATGAAAAAATGCTCTAAATCACTATTGATTAGAGAGATGCAAACTAAAACAACTCTAAGGTACCACCTGACACCTATCAGATTGGCTAATATGATAAAAAAGGAAAATAATAAATATTGGAGAAGCTGTGGAAAAATTGGAACACTAATGCATTGTTGGTGGAGCTGTGAACTGATCCAACCATTCTGGAGAGCAATTTGGAATTATGCCCAAAGGGTTATGAAGCTGTGCATACCCTTTGACCCAGCAATACCACTTTGGGGTCTTTTTTCCCAAAGAGATCATAAAAAATGGAAAAGGACCCACATGTACAAAAATATTTATAGCTGCTCTTTTTGTGGTGGCAAGGAATTGGAAATTATGGGGATGCCCATCAATTGGGGAATGGCTGAACAAGTTGTGGTATATGAATGTAATGGAATACTATTGTGCTGTAAGACATGATGAGCAGGAGGAGTTCAGAGAAACCTGGAAGGACATGCATGAACTGATGATGAGTGAGATGAGCAGAACCAGGAGAACATTGTACACATTATCATCAATATTTTTTGTTTTGTTTTTTTTTGTTTGTTTGGTTTTGGTTTTTTGCAGGCAATGGGGGTTAAGTGACTTGCCCAGGGTCACACAGCTAGTAAGTGTCAAGTGTCTGAGGCTGGATTTGAACTCAGGTACTCCTGAATTCAGGGCCGGTGCTTTAACCACTGCACCATCTAGCTGCCCCACATTATCATCAATATTATGTATTGATCAACTGTGATAGACTAGATTCTTCTCACCAATCCAACAGTACAAGAAAGTTCCAAAGGACTCATGATGGAAAAGGCTCTCCAAATCCAGAAGAAAAAAAAAAGGAAGTGTGGAATATGGATGCTGATTGGACCATACTATTTCTTTTGTTTTTGGTGCTGTTGTTTTTCTTTTTTGAGGTTTTTCCTTTTTGCTCTGATTCTTCTCGTATAACATGACTAATGCAGAAATATGTTTAATGTTATTATATATATACATATATACATATACATACATATATATATACATATACATACATATATCTATCTATATCTATATCTATATATATATCAGATTGCCTGCTGTCTAGGGAGCGGGGGAGGGAGGGAGAAAAATTTGAAAATGGAAATCTTATCTAAACAAATGTCAAAAACTAAAATTAATTTATTAATTTAAAAAAAGAAAGGGTGTGTGTGTGATGAATACAGAGAAGCATGGAGAGATCCCCATGAACTGATACAGAAGGAAGTCAGCTGAGCCAAGTAAACAAGATATACAGTAACAATGTAACTAGAAAGAACAACCATACTCCCAAAAATCAAAAGTAAATGTAACAAAGTTACAAAGCTCAAGGAAGACTTGAATGAGTCTGACTATGACAAGATAGCCCCAATCCCTCTCTTCCTAGAGGTGGGATGTCCACAGGTGTTGTACATGGCACATATTTTCAAACTTTTCCAATTTATTGATCAGCCATGCTGATTTTTTCCCTCTCAAAAAATCCTATTTGTTATACAGGATGGATGGATTTCTAGGAGTGGGAGAAAAAAAGAATATTGGGGATATCTATGATGATGTAAGAAACAAAGAGATTGGGCAGCTAGGTGGCGCAGTGGATGGAGCGCCGGCCCTGGATTCGGGAGTACCTGAGTTCAAGTCCGGCCTTGGACACTTAACATTTACTGGCTGTGTGACCCTGGGCAGATCACTTGGCCCCAATTGCCTCACTAAAAAAAAAAAAAAGAAAGAAAGAAAAAAGAAATAAAGAGATCAATAAAATTATTATTTTTTTAAAAAGCAAACAAACATCTGGGTTCTTGATGGCACAATGGAGGGGTGTGGGGTGAAGAGCAGGATGGAGCTCAGCAGATAGGGACTCTGAATCCCAGGGACTCGGGGAGCAAGAGGTAGTCGTTCTGCCCTCCCTGGGTTTTTGGAAGAACCAAGTGATCAGACGAGGAGAGGTGGTGGCACTGGTCAGGAGAGATTGGGATAGGGATGGCACCTGTGATTTCATTAATAAAGGAAGCTTCCAAGTGAAGAAACTCCCTCTGCTGAAGCAGGTTGACAACTATTCTGCAACTTATATAATCTTTGAGAGTTGTCCAGAGCACTGAGGAGTTAATTGGCCAGCCCAGTGTCACATTGTCCATAGGCTAGACCTGGACCAGATCTTCTTGTC
Organism: Dromiciops gliroides; assembly: GCF_019393635.1. Taxonomy (NCBI): domain Eukaryota; kingdom Metazoa; phylum Chordata; class Mammalia; order Microbiotheria; family Microbiotheriidae; genus Dromiciops; species Dromiciops gliroides. The sequence continues at coordinate 33,753,733 of NC_057864.1, forward strand.
TTTGAGGCTGGCTTTCTAACTATTAGGTTATGCTGCCTCTTCTCATATGAGCAAGACTAAGGGAGAAAGGGGGCAGCTAGGTGACACAGTGGATAAAGCACCAGCCCTGGATTCAGAAGGACCTGAGTTCAAATCTGGCCTCAGACACTTGACACTTACTAGCTGTGTGACCCTGGGCAAGTCACTTAACCCTCATTGCCCCCCACAAAAAAAAAAAAGACTAGGGGAGAAAGGTAGCCCTTAGCTCCATCATGATCCTTTAGGGAGACTGTGGTCATGGGGGCAGCACCTGGACATCTCACTTCAGCATCTCTCTCTCCTGTGGTCATGGTGGGACCAAGGAAGGGCAGGGACATCCCTGACATGGGGCCTAGTGGCTGAAGAGCAGTAGAGAGAGCCTCCCAGCATGAAGATCTCTGATCCCAGGTCCCGGGCACATGATGAGGAAGGCCATGCTACTCCTCATCCTCTGCATGCCTGCACAAACACTGCCTGTTCCCTCCTCCGGGCCTTTGCCTTACTGTGCCTGCTGTCCCCTATGCCTGAAATGCTCTCCCTCCTCATCTCCACCTCTTGACTTCCTTGAAGTGTCAGCTAAAATCCCACCTTCTCCAAGAAGGTTTGTTTTTAGTCCTCCTTAATGTTAGTGTCTTGCCTCTGAGACTATTCCCAATTAATCTTCAAACACTGACTTTAGACTTTGAGGTATCTTGTCTTATTTGGAAATTACTTGGAGCACACCTATGCTATTACAGCAAATGTTTGTTCTAGTATTGCCTCCCTGCCTGTAACACACATGTACAGGTGCATACAAACACACACATGTACATCACATGTACACACATACACACATGCGCATACCCATACATGCACACACATCAGGGGGAAGAGAGGAGGAGGGAAAGGGTGAGGGACAGAAGAGGAGAAGAAGAAAAAGAAGGAGGACAAGGAAGAGGAGGAGGAGAAAAGGACAGGAAGAGGGGGAGAGAGATGAGGGGAGGGGGAGAGACAGAGACAGAGAGAGACAGAGTCTTTCCCATTGAATTGTGAGTTCTTTGAGACTGCTTTTTGTATTTCTTTAAATCCCAAGCACTTAGCACAGTGCCTGACCTATAGCAAGTGCTTAATGAATGTTTGTTGATGACCTGAACTGACTTTCCTCTCCTCCTGGAATTCCTCTAAAGGCCAGGTTCAATGCCATGCCTTCCAGGCAGCCTTCCTGGCCAGCTCCTCCAGAGTACTTTGCCTTTCTGGGAGCCCCTCGTTCCCTGCTGGGGTTCAGGGAGACTTGATGTCTTCTAATACCTTGCCAAGACCGTGAGCCCTGTGTTGGCATCTCTCTGGCAGTGAGCACCTTGCTCTGGTGGAACAGCAGGCAACATTCCTCAAGAGGAAGAGGAGTCAGAGGTGGTGCTGGCCCCCCTCTGAGGCTGGAGAGGAGCAAAGAGGGATGGAATAAGCTTGATTAACTAATTTTTCTGTTCTCTCTGTTCTGGTGCTCTTCCTCTTTCTGTTTCATGGGCTCCTTTGCTGGATCTTCACCCAGGTCATACCTGCTAACTGTGGGTTTCCCCCACCCCCAACCCAGAGCTCTATCTTCTCTCTGAGAGAAAAGGTTATTTCTCTCTTATACTAATTATTAATTATTGAATCAGGACCATGGTTTTCTCCTTGTCTACTTTCTCATCCAGAAATCAACCAGTGTGTGAAATCTGGCTCAAGGACTTACCCAGGCTGAGATATAATAAGACAGTTTTTAAAATTCTGTTTAGGATAATTGATGGTTCCTGCTCATTGCATTGACTCAGACAGATCTAGGAAAATGTCGATTCTCCCTTTGTCAGACAGGTGATATGGAGATTTCTAAGTCTCTTTGACAGATCTTTGGGTGATCCAAGTCACCCCCAGACCTTCATTGCAATATAGCCTACTTCCCATTATAATATCCATTCTATCATTAATTGTTAACCAATCAGAGTTGATTGCCACCCTCAGGAACACCTGCTCTTTCAAGAGTATATGAACTGTGAGCCCACAGCCATGAGGGGCCTTTGGTATTTGAGAGTGTCCCTGACCTTTTATTAAAATGCTGGCATTATTCATAAAATGATTAAATTGCCCAGAAATTATGTCTCTTGGAACTTTTTAATTGCCACATCTTCTTCCTCTAGACTCTCTTGCTTGGTGATCTCATAAACTCCCAAGTACTTGATGATCATCTCTATCATGATGATTCTCAAATCTACTTGGTCAGTATTGATTTCTCTCCTGACTGCCAGTCGTCGCAAATCTCCAGCTTCCTATTAGACATCAAAGACTGGATGTCCAGTGACTCAACACGAACAAATCTGAACTTGGGATCTTTCCCCTACACCCTCTCCCACCTCCCAAACTCCCTGTTACTCCCAGTCACCAAGGCTTGCAACTAAGGATCATCCTTGACTCTCTGGGGCTTCTCATTCCCCATATCCAATCAGTTGCCAAATCCTGTCAGTTTTACCTTTGTAACAGCTCTCTAATACACCCTTTTTTCCTCCTCTAAGACTGCCCCCACTCTAGTGAAGGACCTCATCATCTCATGCCTGGATAATTGCCCTACCTGCTGCTGGGTCTGCCTGCTGCAAGTCTCTCCCTACTTCTATCCATTCTCCCTTTAGCTGTCCTGTTGGTGCAAGTCTGATCATGTAAACTCTAGTGGCTCCCTATCACCTCCAGGATCAAATATAAAACCCTCAGTTTGGCTTTTAAAGCCCTTCATAACCTGGCCTCCTCCTTTCAAATTTGTTTTTTTTTTTTTTGGTGGGGCAATGGGGTAAGTGACTTGCCCAGAGTCACACAGCTAGTAAGTGTCAAGTGTCTGAGGTCGGATTTGAACTCAGGTCCTCCTAAATCCAGGGCCGGTGCTTTATCCACCATGTCACCTAGCCGCCCCTCCTCCTTTCAAATTTGCCTACATCTTAATCCTTCCACCCACCCTTATAACTCTACTCATTTATACTCTATCATCCAGTGACCCTGGCCTCTTTGCCCTTCCTCAAACCAGACACTGCATCTCCCAACTTCAGGTATTTGCACTGGCTGTGCCTCATGCCTGGAATGCCCTCCCTTCCTATCTCCACATCCTAGCTTCTCAAGCTTTCTTCAGGTATCAACTAAAATCTAACTTTCTACAGGAAGCCTTTTCTGATCTGCTCCCCCACTCCTTCCCCATTCTCCCCTGCTAGTACTGTCCTTCTACTCTCCATGTATCAGTAATTACCAGTCACAGAGGATAGAGCTCCAGGACTGGAGTCAGGAAGACCTGAGTTCAAATGTGGCCTCAGTTACTTACTAGCTATGTGACCTTGGGCAAGTCACTTGACCTTTGTTTGCTTCAATTTCCTCAGCTATAAAATAAGGGTACTTATAGTACCTACCTCCCAGTATTATTAGAAGTGTTATGGCCTGGGTACCTCATTTGAATGGCCCTGGGTACCCCAGAAGTTTACTGGGGCAAAGCAAAAGAACCTTCTCCTTGAGAAACTAAACCAAAGGAGAGACACACCTAAAGAGATAAGTGGCACCTGATCAGGACTGGGGCTAGTTCCAAGACCACCACCCTTCATTCCAGTCTCCCCCACCCCTCAGGGAGATAAGATTAGGTGTGGCTGCTGCCTTTGTGGCTGAGGAGGACAGAGATGACTTGAGAGATCCAGAGCCACCCCTCACCCAACTTCTCCCAGCCACCACCAGTGGGGGATGGTCCTCCCCCAATAAGGGAACTTTCCACAGTCAGATGATCACCCCATCAGACAACCCCCATTGGTCCTCTATAAAAGTATCTGCCAGTCTCCTGCTCAGGGAGATAGGTATCTCAGAGTCATGCCTCTGTGCCACACCTTCTCCCCATGAGAAGTCCAAGGATTTCTCTCTTGGTTTCCTTTCCATAGCCCTAAATAAATGATTATTTTTATTCTAATTGGATTTGTGTGCAAGAGGGTGTCTTTCTTTAAAGAGGAATTCCTAAGGACCCCTATCCCAAACCCCCACCTATTTCCCCATAACATATGGATCAAATGAAATCATTCTAAAGTGCTTAACACAATGCCTGGCACATCGTACCAGCCATATAAATATGTAGTAATTATATATAGTTATATAATAACTCTATATTATTGTTACTATATAGAACAATATAACATAAATAGTAACAGCTATATAAATGTTAGCGATCATTATCTGGTGTGGATACAGTTGTTCACGTGATTTCTCCCCTAGTTACACTGTGAACTCCTGGAGGGCAGGGATTGCCTTTTGTCTTTGTCTCCTCAGTTTAGAACAGTGGCTGGTACACAGTAGGTGCTTAATAAATGTCTGTCGATGAATCCAAATTTCTGGCACCCATTTCCACCAGGCTGCCCATACCCTCTCCTCCCCTTGCCCAGGCAGCTCAGACACCCTCGTTGCAGACCCCAAGTCTGAGGTCAGCCCTGAAGGGGAGGGAGGAAGAATGGGGGGAGGACTGATGGAAGTTCTGATAGTGACCCCACCCTTGGTCAACCCTTGGGAAGAGTCTTAGATGTGGTCATGGGACTCCCATCATCTCCTTCCCCAAACCCAAGGCTCCCCCAGAGACTTGCTGCTCATATAAGAGAAGGGGTGAGAGAGCTGGAAAGGCCCCACTGGAGGGAAGAGAGAAAGGTCCCAGGTGCTAGGAAGAGCCCTGGGAACAGAGAACAGGTTCGGGAGCCATTCAGGATGCACTATTCCAATATAGATGTCTTTATTCTGTAAGATCCCAAGTTCCAGGGACAGAGAGTCCAATTGTACCATCCTCCACAGGAAATAGAGGATCAGAGAGAGGAAGGGCCAACCCAAGGGCCAGAATTTGAACCCATGGCTTCAGACCTCATAACAAGGGCTCTTCCCTAAACCTCAATGCCTCAAATTGAATCCCTTCTCAATATGACAGTAAATGTGCCCCCCCACCCGCAATTCTTCTCTCCTCCAGGCAAAAAATGCCCAGTTCCTTGAATGACCACTCAGGCCTTCTCCCTCCTGAACACCCTCCTCTGGAAGCTCCGCAGCTCATCAGTGGCGCCCAGTGGTTGGACAAGCACTTTGGGGCACAACACTGGGAGGTTCTCAGTCAGGTACAGGCTTAGGTGGTCCCTTCTAGCTCTGGCCATCTCTGGCCTTGGGCTTCAGTTTGGGGAGGGAGAAGCCAGGACCGAGCAGCCCATCTGCAATTGGGCTGGGAGATTGATTCCTGGCAGGAAGGTGAACATACCATCCCTGTTTCGGGGGTCTGGGGGGAGCTCAGTAACTGGCCTGAGATGGATGTTGGGAGGGAGCAGCTGCTCTCTTGCAGGTCAGCTTCAGTCGGCTAGAGATGCTGGATCCTAGCAGGAATGAGCATCTCAGTAACTGGCATGAACTGGATGGAGTACCCATCCATCCCTGATGCCTGAGGACAAGTGGCCATTCCTGGCTACGAGTACAAAAGACTGTGGTCACAGCAGCAACACTGGTTCACTTGGGAGACACCTTCCTCGGACACTTTCTGGGTTACAAAGTGGGGCCACCTCACAGCAGCCCTGGGAGGTCAGCAGTGCTATGGTCAGTTACTCTCATTATACAGAGGAGGACACTGTGGCTCAGAGGGACTGCCCCCCCTCCCCAAAAGAAGAAGAATCATTCAAGGGGGGGCAGCTAGGTGGCGCAATGGATAAAGCACCAGCCTTGGATTCAGGAGGACCTGAGTTCAAATTTGACCTCAGACACTTGACACTTACTAGCTGTGTGACCCTGGGCAAGTTACTTAACCCTCATTGCCCACCCACCCCCCCCCCAAAAAGGGAGAGGGACTTGTCTATGTTCATGCAGCTAGCAGGGAGCAAGAACTTGGCTCCCAACCCAGTGTCTTTTGCTGTCCTCCCCCTTACCCCCACTGGCTGTGGCTGGCACTCAGCCCCCACCATGCAGCCTTGTCCTCCAGGCCCTGCCCAGTGCCCAGAGGCTGGCTCCTGTGCCACTGGGTATCAGAGCTGATCTTATACTACCCCAAACCCCCTGGACCTTCCTGAAACAGTGGCCTTCTCTCCTCTGGCCTCGGGGCATAAATAAATAACTTATGTAATAAATAGCTGCCCCAGGCACCAAGAGGCTGCTCCAGGGCCTGGCTATACTCAGCCTTAGTGTGGCCCAGGGATACAAATGGTCTCTCCCCAGGTTCCTCTGGCCCTGGGGGTGGCTCCCCTGCCAAAGGCCTGGAGGCTCGGCCCCTGGCAGCTGGCCCTCTCTTCTGCTCCCAGGGCCCAGCAGGCCTTTTGGGGGCTCCTCCACGGGCTGCCTGCCCAGCTGCCAGGTGGCTAGGTCAAGGCCCAGGGAGGTGGGCCACTGATGGCTTTGGGCTCCAGGAGAGGGGCTGCTGGCCCTCAGCCTAGGCACCCACAAGCGGCAGCAGAGAGGCTGTCCACCGTGCGCCAGGTGTTGCTGACGTCCATGAAGGAGACGGCTTTGTAGGCTGTGGGCCGGCAGCAGGGGTGGGTGAGCACGCGGCCGGAGCCTCTGCCAGGCTGGGCAGGGAGGCGGAGCCGGCCAGTGCGCAGCAGGTGGGCCAAGCTTATGTCATGGGTGGAGCGGACCTTTGGGCAGGAGCCGCTACAGTACTGGAATCGGATCAGCTCGTCAGAGTCATGGCCCAGACCCAGCTCGTGCACCTTCACCAGTTCTGTGCGCAGGTGGCAATCTGGCTTGGCCCTCCTGTGGCCCTTGCTCAGACTCTGGCCTCGGGTGCTTTCCCGTTGGCCCAGTTTGCCCTGGGACCCAGTCTGGGACCCGGCCTGGGCCTGGAGCAGAGGTGACAGCACTGGCTTTGGCCCTCGACCTCCTCTTAGGGGCTTGGGGGTGCCTGGGATTGCCTCTGAAAGAGAGAGACAGAGTCCTTGATGGGAGCCCACACCAGTCTCCTCCCCTTCCCCTTCCCCCCACCTCTTCTGCTCCCCAGGAGCCTGCAAAGGAATCTGGTAAGTCCTCGAATCCCTTCCTTCCCCTTTCCACAACCCCCCCCTCCCACCCCCATAATTCACTCACCAGGCAGCACCTGGGCTCCAGGTCTAAGGGTTCCAATGAGGGGCACCCTGGGGCCAGGGCTGCAGAGGGCTGGGGGCAGCATCAGCATGAGCATGAGCATGAGGAGGGCCCCTGGGGCTGGGGGCTGATACAGGGGCACCTAAAGGAGGGAGGAAGGAGATGTAGGTGTGTAGGGAGGACTGGGGGCAGAAGTAGCAGAGATGGGGAGGAGGAAAAGAGGAGGGGGGAGGGGAGGCTTTGAGAACGGGGCAGGGTCATAGCTAGGAGCCCTCCCCATCAGCTGAAGCCCAGCCTCCAACCACTAATTGGCCGCGTACCTCCTTAGCTGCCCCTCCAGATAGCTCCTACCCTCTCCAGAAGTCCTGCCCATCCAAGGCTTTTCCAAGTTGGCTCCACCCCTCCTCTTCCTCCTCTCCAGGTTGGCCCTTAGATTGGCTCATCCCTTTCACACCCCACTGGCCCACAGGATGAGTACAGAGTATGAGGTGATGGGCCAGGGGGCTGGAGAGATGGGGACTGAGTGTCAGGAGCCCAGGGCCCTATCTCCCTCACCCCACCCCTGACTCCATCCTGGGACCTGAGACCTTCCTCAGGTCTACCCCACCCACGACCCTATACTCTCTTTCCCAAACTGTCAGGTCCCAATGCCTTTCAGCTGAAGAACCTCCTGAAGAAGGTGGGGTTTAGATCCAGTGTAGAAGTGAGACAGGGAAGCCAAGAGCTGCGGAGAGAGGGATTCTGGGTATGGGGCATAGCTAGTGCATTGTGTGTGAGGAGGGTCACTGGATCAAAGAGTATGTGCAGGGCAGTAGAAGGGAAGTTTGGAAAGGTAGGAAGGGCTTTAAATATCAGAGGATTTCATCTTTGATATTAGAGGTAATAGGGAGCCACAGGAGTTTGAGGGTCAGACTTGCACTTTAGGAATTTAAAGCTAGAAGCCCCACCAGACCTCTCCCTTCCCCTTTCCCATGCTGGACAACCCCAGCCCTTTCTAAATTCTCATTTGGGACCGACCCCTCCCCAGCCGTACTGGAGCTCTCCCCTGAGGCTTGGCCTGCCTCCCCCTTCATCCCCTAACCACTTTTTTTTTTTTTTACTGAGGCAATTGGGGTTAAGTGACTTGCCCAGGGTCACATAGCTAGTAAGTGTTAAGTGTTAAGTGTCTGAGGGCGGATTTGAACTCAGGTACTCCTGACTCCAGGGCCGGTGCTCTATCCACTGCACCATCTAGCTGCCCCCCCAACCACTCTTAATTGTTCCTTCTCTCCCCTCCCACCCTTCGGGGACCTCTCACCTGGGGCCCTTCCCTAGGCTCCTGCTGGCATTCAGCTTGTCCTCTCCCACTCCCTAGGCCTTCCTCTCTTCAGCTTCTGCCCTTGGACTCCAAGAGGCCCTTCCTCCCAGCCTCAGGCTCCCCGACTCACCGGGAAGGCCTTGGTCCACTCACCAGTCTGTTGGGAAGGTCTCTGGGGGTCTTCCTTCCCCACACCATCTCAGTCTTTGGGAGGCCGCTGGCTTCTGAAGCCCTCCTTTTCTGCCCCTCCCTCTGGCTGCCAGCACCCCCAACCAGAGGGGAAAGCCTCATACAGGAGAGGAGACCTGAAAGGAGAGGTAGGAAATCTGGAGCCCAATCTCCTACTTTGCTTTGGACTCTGGGGAGCTTCCAGAGCAACCCTCACCCTCCTCTGGGCTGCCTGAGGCATCTGGGTGGTAGAAGATTTGAGTTCAAATCCAGCCTCAGACATTTCCTGGCTGTGTGACCCTGGACAAGTCACTCAACCATCGGTCTCTGTCAGTTTTCTCATCCACAAAATGGATAATAATAGTACCTATCTTCCAGGGTTATTTTGGGGATAAAATGAGGTAGTGTTTGTAAAGTGCTTTGCCAACTTTAATGAGCTATAGAAATGCTAGGTAGCATTATTCTTTAGTGTCTTCCTCTGTCAAAAGGCAAGGGGGGAGATGAGAAGATTTGGGGTGGGGGGAGATTTCTAAAACTCCTTCCAGGCCTCATGTTCTATGGCCCCAAGCTGATGAGCCAAGAGTGGCTCCAGTGGGGCCTGGGCCTAGAAGATTGGGGTCAGCCTGCTCTGTCCTCCCGTGCCCACTCTCTCACATCTGTGGTGCCCCCCACTTCTCTTTCTGGATCCTCAAGCGAATTCTTGACTTAGCTGTGCCCCCAGGAGCTGGTGGGCTTGGAGAAAGGCCAGTTGACTCTCTATGCCTCAGCTTCTTCCTTTTTGTTGTTTTGTTGTTGTTGTTTTAATGAGGCAATTGGGGTTAAGTTACTTGCCCAGGGTCACACAGCTAGTAAGTGTTAAGTGTCTGAGGCCAGATTTGAACTCAGGTATTCCTGACTCCAGTGCTCTATCCACTGCACCACCTAGCTGCCCCTCTTCCTTTTTAATGTGTGGGTGACATGGGTGCCGCCTGCCTCACAGGGGCAGCGTGCTACAAGGAAAGGGCTTTGTAGTGACAGAGTGCTAGAGAAATGGGCATTAGGTGGGGCAGCCTTGGGAGGAAGGCAGGATAGACACGATCATGACAGAGGAGTAAATGGAGGCACAGATTAATAAAGAAATGAACCTTCAGTCACATAGCTTGGTAGACTCAGACAAGACCTGTGGGCCCTCCCCTGGCCAGGACTTCTTTGAAGCACCTGCTCACCTTTCCACCTTTGGCCTGAGTTCGGGGCAGCCTCATGGAGGGGTGTGTATGCATGTGTTCATGTGTATGTGTGAATATGTGTGTGAGTGTATGCATACCTGCACATGTCTGTGTATGTATGAACATGTGTATGCAAACATGTGTGAGTGTGTGTGCGTTGGGGGGCTCTTTAGGTTGTCTTTGTGGCTGTGAATGGCAGGTCACACTGACCTAGGCTAGAGCCTAGGCCAAGACCAAAGCTCAGGTAACCACTGACACATTCTATGCCTCAGTCTCCCTCCTATGCCCCCAGGCACCTTGTAAAGGCTGCTAAGAAAGTAGCGTCTCCTGCCCTAGGAGGAGGCCCTGCTGTAGCTACAAGTGGCCACCAGGTGACAGCCTCTGCCTGATCTCCAGGGTGGTCAGCTACCCCGGCCTGGTCCCTGCTGCAGTTTCCACCTGTTGTTAGGCCCCGGGCCTTGGGCAGACAGTGCCCATCCTGGTCTCTTTATAGTGCTTGCCCTCCAGGACGGCCCTTGGCTCTGTCTGGGGCTCTTGTGCGGAGTCCTTCAAGCTGGGGTGAGCTGGGGAGCTTGTCACTGTCTATTCCCAACAAGGCTAGCCCCTGGACTCAAGATGCAAGGCCTTGGCTGTGTGCCCATGATGGGGCAGGCTTCTATCCAGAGTGCTCCCAAGGATGTCCAAGTCCTCCTGCATTGGAGCCCTCAGTCACTCCATGGCCCCACCGGCTCCAGAGCCAGCCTGTTTCCTGGCCAGGCCCCAGCCTCTCACCCTGGGTCCCCAGCCCTGGCCCATCACACCAGAGCTCCCACATGGGGTGCTCCCCTTCGGCCCTCTGGCATTGTTTTGCCTGGATTTGTCCTGTTCTGACCTTCTCACTGAATACTCCCAGCCACACCAATCTGTTCTTCCCTCCACACTCAGGTTCTGAGAGAGAAGAGGCTTCTTGCCAGCCTGGCCAGGAATCAGCAGCCCCTGCCCTTCGGGCCTGTGGGCACAATGACCCGTCAGGCACAGGCTGGGGCTCTAGCAGATGGTGCTACTTGTTGGAACTGCTCCCCCACCCCAAGCCCCAGTTTGGTGGGACCTGTGGGCAGCCCCTGATTGGAAAGGTCCAAGGCCCCACTATCGAAGGAAGGCAGGGCCACCCCCACCACCATGGTCCCCATTTGAGTTGCTCATCTGGTTCTGGGGCCAAGCTGCTGTGGCCTGCACTGGCTAGCCTGGGGTAGGGAGTGGGTATAAGGCCTAATTGGGCCCAACCATCCACAATGCCCACATTAGGGGGATGAGGTGGTGGTTCTGGCTTGGCCTAGGTAGATGCCCAGGTCCTTTCCAACTTGGAGGTTTGGAGTTTGGGGGACCCCTGAGCCCTCTGCTGGGAACAGGCTGGCCTGCTCCCTCCCTCCCTCTAGATGGTATCAGCCTCTCCCCTTCCTGGCCTTTCAGAGGCATCACCCTTTGTGCCTCCTCCAGGAAGCCTTCCTAGATAGCCAGGCCAGCAGTGAAGCTGCTTTCCCTTACCCCAACCCCCTGTGCCTGTGACACCTGCTGCTGCCTGATCTCTAGGGAGCTGCCGATGCCCCCTTGGCACTAAGTTCAGCCCATGCTGCTGCCTCTAAGATTTCTCTGCCTAGGGCTCCCCTAGCTTGGGAGCTGGAAGGGAAGGGGCTAGGCCTCCACCCTCTGGTCTTTCCCTGGGGGTAGCATCCTCTCTCCTACCCCCTTCCCCCTCCCTAGCTAGGCCTGCTCTTGGAAGAAGATGCTGAGCCCTTTTCCCCTCGGCTTCCCAAAGAGCAGTTCCCCAGGGCTCTGCCTCCTAGGCCCTCCCAGCCCTTCCGTGACTGGGGTGGGGGGTAGGGATGGGCAGGAGGTTCAAAGGGGCCAGTGTTTCCCTCCACGCTTCCATTGCATTGCCATGCCAGGCCAGCTAGCCTCTCCTCCCCTCTCTTCCTGGACCCCTTAGGGAGTCAGCCACGAAAGCTCAGGGACTTTCCTCGGGGACGCAGGTACTTACCTCCTCCTGGGCAGCGGTGGTGGCGTCCTGGGCCCCCGTCCCTGGGGGCGCCCCGCTAGGAGCCAGGGCTCCGCGGGAGCATGCCGGGGCTCCGCACCTGGGGCTCCGCACCTGGGGCTTCCGCCCGCTTGCCCGCCTCAGCTCTGCACCGAGCCCGACTGGGTTCCCTGAGGCCGCGACGGGAACTCGAGTTACTACTGCCTGCGAGGGGCGGGCAGGGGGCTGGGGCGCCAGGGGGGCGGTCTCACCGGCAGCCAGCGCGGGGCAGGGCGGGGCGGGGCGGGGCACCATAAGACGGGACGGGGCTGGGCCGGGAGGGAAGGGGGAGTGGGAGGAGGCGACCGCGACTCCGAGGTCGGGTGGGGGCACTGGGGGTCCCGGGCCACAGAGGGAGGGAGGAGTGGGGCGGCTGAGGAGGTGGCTGCTGGACCGACGCCCTCCACGGGGATCGGGGCCTGCTCCACGGACTACTTCCCCGCCTCCTCCTTCCCGGGGTCCCCAGCTGCCCGACCCCGAGCCGGGGGAGAGCCCCCTTCCGCTAGGACGCCGGGATCCTCCAAGGCAGAGAGAACGGACCGCCCGGCCCGATGACGGACTGGACAGCCCTCGAGAAGGGGGCAGGAGGAGGGCGGAGGCCGACCCCAGAGCCCTGGACTGGGCAAAGAGGGCCCGACTTGTCAGAGCCCCGGGGGCCGCGGGGGTGGGCACCGCGAAAAAGGGGCCACGGCGGGACTCACCGGCCAGCGCGTGGAGGTGGGCACGGGATGGTCCCGCGCCCAGAAAGCGGTGGATCTCGGAGAGGGCAACCAGGGGCTAGCCGGGACTGCGGGCTTTGGGGCCCCGTCTGAGGGGTCAAACCTAGCTCCATCCCTCTTCATTCAGCTCCTTGCCTTCTCAGCCGCTGCCGTCTGGTGTCAAATTCCAGCTCTGAAGTCACCTGATCCGGATCTCAGGGCTGGGCTGGGCTGGGTAGGGCAGGACCGGGCAAGGGGGCGGGAGGGGGGGGGCAGGACAGAGGGCCCCTTGTCCCGTCAGTTCCCCAGAGTTCTATCCTCTCCCACCTCTTCCCCTAGGCTCACCTGCTAGCTCCTCCGGGGGAGGGCCCCCTCCTGCTACCGGAGGGTTTCCTGGCACCTGGGACAGCGCCCCAGGCAATGGGGAGGGGAGAGAGGGCATAGGTCTCAACCAAGAAAGGTAGGTGGGCAGGGGCGAGCCCAGGAGACTGGCCAACCAGCGGTGGGCAAGAGGGAGTTCTGGGGAGATGCGGGACCCCTAGGTCCCAGGGGGAGCATGTGTACATGCGTGCAGGGGGGAGACAGATGGCAGGTAGGAAGTAATTTCATTGCAGTGGAGGGGAGGATGAAGAGGGGGCTAATTGCTTACATCCGAGGAGGATTATTAATAGCTTGTCCTGACTGAAGCCATCATGCTCATCTCTCTCTTGAGGTTGAGGCCCTACCCCTTGGCCCCTGGGGTGGGGAGGGCAGAGTGAGGAGTCCCTGACTCACCGCCTTACCCACTGCATGGGGCTCTCTGGGCTGGGCTGGGCTTCCAGGGCCCTGGGAGTTTGGAGCCCCCACCTGTTGGTTCTACAGGCGAGTTTAGTCACCGCTCCCTCAAAGAGCCCTGATTAGGGGTGAGGCCTTCCCTACTGGGGCCCCTAGAGGGCCTGGGCCTTAATGCCTTGACAAGGCAGGGCCTTAACCCCAGGGGTGCTGAAGGGTATTGTATGGAAAGCTCAGCCAGGCCCAACCCCCAAGGCTCTAGGCATCTTGGGCTAGAATGGGAAAGTGAGGTGCTCCCCTTCCACAGCCACAGATCCACACAAGCGCCAGCTTCCTGGGTCTGGAGGGAGACCACGACTCCCTTTGCCAAATCTGCCAAGGGCGCATCTGGCCTCTACTTGAAGACCTCCAGTGGGGAGGAGCTCACTACCAGGAAGGCGCAGTGTGGTCTATCGGTAGACACCTTTGGTTCTTGGGAAGTGCTTGCTTACATTAGAGCAAAGCAGCCCTGTTCAGCCAACTAGAATATGACCAGATCCTCTGTCATTCCACAGATGTGAGAAGGCGTGTCCCCTCTGTGTTGTTTCAAGGCCAAACATCCCCTGTTCCTTAAGACACTTAGCATTTGGCAGGATTCTGAACCCTTGCCTCATCTTGGTCTGCCTCTCACGCTAAGTCCACAATGTCTTTCCTCCAAGTGCCGCCCCCCCCCCAGAAGTGAATACAGCACATGGACCAGATGTGCTCAGACCAGGGCAGAGGCCAGGGCACCACCCTCATCTCCCTCATTCTAGGAGCCATGCCTGTCCCAACAGCTTTCTGGCAGCCATGTCGCACCATTGATTCAAATAGTCTTTTCCTAGATCCTTTTCAGAGAAACTGCTCTCTTAACATATGCTTGCTCCATACTTTACTTAGGTAATTAATGTTTTGAACCCAAGTATAAAAATTTGCATTCAGTCCTACTGGAATTCATACCAGACTCCATCACCAATGTGTTCATCATTTCCAGCTTCAAGCCATCTGCTCACTGGATAACTGGGCCATCCCTGCCTTCATCCAAGCACCTGATCAAAATGATGGAACTGGACAGTCAGTCAATAAGCATTTAAATGCCTCCTTTATGCCTGACACTGCACTGTGCAGGGTGCTGCACTACTAGGTACACCACTAGAGCCTCTCTCTGGGGTAGCATTAAGACTTTGTTTGTAGAAACTGCCTACACTGTGTTTGACAAGTGACCCCCCCCCCAGTTCACAGAGCCCTCTGAGAAAGCAGTGATGGGGAACTCACTGAGCCATGAATGTGAGCCAGAGAGGGCAACTAGGTGGCAATGGATAAAGCACTGGCCCTGGATTCAGGAGGACCTGAGTTCAAATCCAGCCTCGGACATTTGACACTTAGTAGCTGTGTGACCCTGGGCAAGTCACTTAACCTTCATTGTACGGCCAAAAAAAAAAAAAAAGTGAGCCAGACACAGCCCTAGAGAGCTTCCAAAGTTAGGTTAGGTTCCTTGCATTGAGCCCATTGGCGTTTGAGCAGCTTCCCACTCAATAGCCCTCCATCGTTCATGGTCCTCTTTTCTGGGGCAGAGCAGAATAAGCCTCATCCTGCTTTCCATTGTAGCCCAGAAAGGCATCCCTGCTGGCTGACTGGATCTCCTAGGTCAGTTTGGATGAAAAGTAGAATGCGTGAATGGAAATAACATGCAGAAATCTTGGAGAGGTAGTTTGGGTTTGGAAAACCTTGAATGTCATCTTGAAGAGTTTGTACATTAGAGGAGAGTAGGGCATAGGAGCTAGAAAGCTAAGCTTGGGCTCAATTTCTGTTTCTGATTTAACTATAATCAAGTCACTTAATCTTCCTGAGACTCAGTTTCCTCATCTGTAAAATAGGGGTAATAATAGCAGCAATGCCTGCTTCACTGAGCTGTCCTAGAGATGGACTGAGATTCAAGTTGTAAACCTGAGAGAAGGTCAGCCCCTCAAGGGTGTTCCTGGGCCCAGTAGCACAGGATGTGGCACGCAGGAGGAGTTATGTTGATTGACTGATTGACTGATTGAACGGTGGGGAAGATCATGAGCTCAGTTTGACCATGCTGAGTTTGAGGAACCCAAAGGACATCCCATTGAAGATCTTCAGCAGGCAGATGGAGACACAGAAGTGGAATCCAGGAGAGAGAATCGGGCTGTACATGAACTTGGAATGGGGAAGGGGATGATCTACAGATTGCCAAGGTCTGTGCTAGACATTGTCCTTGGGCAAGGGGACTAGTGGGAAGAAGAACAGGAAAACAGGCAACTTATAGGGCTGCTTAAGCGGAAGGGGCGTCCTTTCTCTGTGAATTAAGTTTGATGGCTACTGTCTGTCTCTCTGTTATGGATCCTGAGGCAAGATCCAGAAAGGGCATGAATGGTTAAGGCTCAGATATCTGAAGCCCTTAAAGTCTCCCTAAGGGCTGACCAATGATACTGACCTCTACAGGCAAGGTGGAGGGAGGGCTGAAGCAGAGCTGGGGTAGGACCAGACCTGAGGAGAGAGGAGGGGGCCAAGGATGGAGATGGTACCTGCCATCCTGTGGACACCATCCCTATTTTCCTCCCATGCCCCCAGAGGGACAGATAACATGGCCTAGACCCCAAAGACCTTTGGGTTCTACTTCTGCTTCTTACTTCCTATTTGACCATAAGCAAGTTATGTCACCTCTCTGGCATCCATAAAATTAAAAAGTTGTACTAAATGTCCTGTGAGGCCCCTCCAACTTTAAATTCATGATTCGACCTCCCAGGTAGGTGGAAGCTGCAGCCACTGGAGAGAGAGCCACTGCTACTAAAGTGTGAACATCACTGGCCTAGACTTGGCTCTGGGATCAGGGTTCCTCACCATATGGCTCTCCCCACTGTAACTGCCACCTAGGGAATTCTGAGATAGGGAATGAGGATTTCATAGCTGTCACCAATTAGGCAGTCAATCAACAAGCATTTGCCTGGCACTCAGTAAGCACCTAATACTTGCTTGTTGATCGACCGTCCACCATGTCAGTCAGTCAACAAGCATTTATTGTTACTTTTTAAATTAATTTTTTTCAATCAGCAAAAATCCATCTTCTCTCCCTCCTATTTCACCCCACCTCCCAACTGAGAAAGAAAAACAAACCCTTGTCACAAACATGTACAGTCAAGCCAAAAAAGAAAACATCCATCCACATTAGCCATGTCCAAAGAATATGTTTCATTCTACATTCTGAGGCCTGCCCTCTCTGTAGATGGACAAAATGCTTCATCACGAATCCTTGGGAACCATGGCTGGTCATTAAGCTGATTGGTATTCCCAAGTCTTGCAAAGCTGTTTGTCTTTATAATAATTTTGTCATATTATAAATTATTCTCCTGGTTCTCTTCATTCTGCACCAATTCATACATTTCCGAACTTTCGCTAAAATACCCCCTTCATCATTTCTTACAGCCAATAGCATTTCGTCACATACATCTACAATAACTTGTTCACCCACTTCCCAATCGTAGGCACCTCTCTCAACTTCCAATTCTTTGCTGCCTCAAAAAGAGCTAGAAATACTTCTGTAAAGAGTTTGTTTTGCTTGGGCAAAACAAACAAGTGAGATAACAATCTCACTTGACATAGCACAGTGCCAGCAACATAGTGAGCACTATGTAAATGTTAGCTGTTATTATCATCATTATTACTGCTTCCCTTAACCTACCCTCCCTTTTCTCTCCCTTCTTCCCTTTTCCTCCTATCTCTTTGTTCTGTAAAATGTATTTCTGTACTGAGCAGTGTGTGTGTGAGTGTGTGTGTGTGTGTGTGTGTGTATGTTTACTGGGCGTATCAAAAATCTTTAATAACTTAAAACTGCACTAAAACTTTTGGGACAATGTACTCTTCCCTCCTTTGACCAATTCAGATGAGATTAAGATTCAAGTGTCACCCAGTTCCCCTATCCCTGCCCTCCTCTTTCTATAGATTTCTACTTGGGCAGTTTAGGTGAGATAACCTTTCCTAACCTTCCCCTCCTTTTCCATTGTCCTTTTAAGATGATCAAAACAGAATAGTACCACTCCCAGGCCCTTGGTCTATTTAGACTACATTTCTTTAGACTTCCCTCAATGCCTGGGACCTCCTAGCTCTGGAACACCCCACCACACCTCTGCTCTGTTCACCCATCCCTCCCTTCTTCCATTAGTGAGTTCCTTTGAGAGTCTCCATTTTGTGGAAGGGACCAGGCCAGCCTGTTTTTTCATTCTCCTCCTGATCCTGTTCCTGACTTCCTCCTCCTCACACCTTCCTCACTCTTCCAGCTCCCTTTTGTGCACTGCCTTTCAGCCAGGGCTGGTGGCAGTCAAGCACTAGCTTTCTTTTTATATTCCCAGTGCTCAACACCTGACCAAGCACTTGTTCATTCATTCAGTCTCGTCTGGACTCTTCGTGACCCCATTGATCATAGCTCTCCTGGTACTTCTGTTCTCCACTAGTTCCCAATGTCTCTCCAAGCTCAGTTCATTCTATCCATCTCATCCTCTGCTGTCCCCTCCTCTTTTTGCCTTCAATCTTTCCAATGAATCCTGTCTAGTCAAAATTATTTAAGCTTCAGCTTCAGTATCTTTCCTTCTAATGAGGAATCTGAATTCATTTCTTTGGGTGCCCATGGAACTTCAGGTGGAGATATTCAGGAGGCAGCTGGAAGTGGAGATCAAGAAAGAGACTTGGTTGTGTGTGTGTGTGTGTGTGTGTGTGTGTGTGTGTGTGTGTGTGTGTGTGACCTCTTTGGTGGAAGTGATAACCTCTAGAGCAGGGTTTCTTAAACTTTTTCCACTCTCGACCCTTTTTCACCAGAGAAATTTTGATGCAGCCCTGGGTATCTCGGTATATAATATAGGTGTACGTGACCTTTTACTGATGCCAAGTTTTTGATGACTCCCACATCCAGTTACTTGCCTCTTAAGTGGTAACAACCCACAGTTGAAGAAGCTTTGCTCTAGAGAAGAATATTCAGGAGGAGAATTTGATAAACACTGTCATACTGCTGAGATGTTAGGAAAGATGAGCATTGAGACAAGACCATCAGATTTGACGATTAAAAAATTACCAGTAACTGTGGAGAGAGCAATTCCTGTATTGTGACGAGGCTTGAATCTAGACTGCAGGGGGCTGAGAGGGAGAACATTCCAGCAGTGGGGGAAGGCATGTTGCAAAGGCATGATGACTGTAGGTGGACTTCGGTGTTTGAAGAAAAGAGTCGGTGTGGCTGTGTCACAGAATATGAGACGATGAGAAATGGCCAGTGAGCCTGGGAAGCTTGCTGGGGACCAGGTTCTGTAGAACTTTAACAGTTAAAGAGAAATTTATGTTTGATTCTAGAGGTGGTAGAAAGCCCCCCAGATTGAGTCAGTTGAGTAGGGGAGTGGTATGATCAGAGCTTCACTTAAGGTTGATTACTTGGGGAGTTCTGTGTTGAATGGACCAGACTGGTTAAGGGATGGAGGTTGTTGCAGGCTTCTGGGTGAGAGGTCATGAGGTCCTGAACTAACTCACTGATTTGATCTCCCTGTTGTCCAAGGGACTCTCAAAAGTCTTCTCCAGATAAAGCAATAAAGCACTGGCCCTGGATTTAGGAGGCCCTGAGTTCAAATCCCTCCTCAGACACTTGACACTTACTAGCTGTGTGACCCTGGGCAAGTCACTTAACCCCAATTGCCTCACCAAAAAAAAAAAAAATAATAATAACTCCTTCTTTAAAAAAGTCCACTTCATCCCCAGCATTACCTTCTAATACAATTGTAAAGTGTACCTTAATCAATTTAAATCCAGGTAGAATTTTTTTCTTTCTTAGAAACATAAGTTCAGGAAGACATCCTTTCATAGAATAAGCCTGTTTCATTCACATGAAAAGTTTGTGGATCAAAAACATTTTTTAAAAAGTTTGTGGATCAGTGTATCCACTTTCTTTGATTAAAATTAACTTTAAAACATTAGAATAGTCACTCCATCCTCAATTGCACTGGCCTCCTTGATGTCATTTTAAAATTATGCAATTGAACTCAGCTTTTGAAGTGATTGACCCAACCAATGACTGCAATAAAAGTTCCTTCATTATTCATGTCATTTCCATTTTCTTTCACTATCTTAATTAAATTTGAAGCTTTTGTCTGCATGGTTGCTCTGCTAAAATGAATAGATTTTTTTTTTAAATTGTAATCTTTAATCTGTACTGCTAAAAGACACCCCATTTCCATCATTGTAACATTTCCGAAATTCCTCATAGTTGTTTGCAAAATGCTGATGCAACTTGGCCTTTTTCTTTTATTTTGCCCTAATGTTTTCTAAGATTCCATACACAGTTTCAGGCATTCTAATATCTTATCCTATTAGAGAGTTACTATGATCACACTTATGCCATTCAATTACATCAAATTTCTGTTCTAGTGTAATCACACACACGCGCGCGCGCGCACACACACACACCCCTTTGTGATGGTAGTGTTTCCATCTCAGGTATTCTTCCTTTTGTTCATTTTCTTAAAAGGCTCTTTAAAAAAAAAATCATCACAGCTGTTAGTAATAAGCAACATATGTAGTAGCATAACACATTCACATGTGAGGATAGACAAGCACAGACTGATGACATAGCAGCATATTAAAACCTTAGACTAGCTTACACATGCAACTAATTAATTGAATTTTGGCTCACATTTTCACACTTACTCAAATTTTGCATTAGTTGAACTTATATCGATCACAAACTGTACTGTTACTGGGTGTTTCCATTCAGAAGGTGACTGACATTGATTCTTTCTGTTTCCACCTTAACCTCAAATTCAAAGAAATCTGGGCATCTTTCTTTGAAAATTTCTTGAAATACAATTTTTAGAGCTTTTCCTTCAGCTGTCAGGTAGTCTAATGATTCTTAATTTATCCTTCAGTGTTCAGTTTTCCAAGTCAGTTGTTTTTGTTGTGAAATGCCTCACATTTTCTTGTATTTTCTCAGTCTTTTGGCTTTGTTTGAGTATTTCTTTTTATCTCACAAAGTTCTCAGTTTCTAATTTGGTCCATTGTAATTTTCGGGGAGTTTGATGTTTGGGCAAGGTTTTGTACCTCTTCTGCCAAATTGTTCATTCCCTTTCCAATTCCTTCTTCTGTAGCTCTTATTTCTTTTCTAATTTTTTCCTCTTCATGCTTTCAATTAATTTACAAACCTCTTTTAAACACTTTTTCTTAACTTTTGCTTCATATTTCCCAGGAATTCTAGTTGAATCTGTGGCCAAACTTTGTTTTTCTTTGATGCTTTGCTTGTTGGAATCATTCTCTTCTTCCGGGTTTCTCCCTTGAGAATTTCTGTCACCATAATAGCTTTTAATGATGATATTCTTTCTTTGCTTTTTCTCCCAGTCTACCTCATGACTTCAGACTATATTATGGCCCAACTTTGCACTTCTGAAGGGAATGCCTGGGCTGGTCTCATTGCTGCCTTCTTGGGTTATTGAGTGTTGTGTTTTTCCAGGATCTCAGGGATAGCTCATGCAAGACACTTGAATGCTTCCAGTGCTCCCAAAGTGATCTCATCCAGGCATGCTGCCCTCCATGGTATCTGCTCTACAAGTTTCTGACCTAGGTTTGTGTCTAAGCAACACATCCATTGCCTTGCATCTGGTTGGAGCTCCTTCTAGTAGACTGTTTCTGGACTCAGTCACTATCAGCCAGCCAGAAAGCTTAAAGTTCAGAGTGACAGAACCTCTGGGTTTCCTGCCCTGGTTATTTCCCTGCAAGTTTTAGTCTGGGCTGGAAGCTGGAACTGAGACCCAGATCCACTCCTGGAGTTCAAGTCTGACAGCTGCATCTTGCTTCTTAATTTGCTCCTTGGTGGGCACACAGCCTAGGGTCCATAATCCCTCCTTACTCAGGACTACTACTCCTAAGAACAGTTCCTCTCCCCAGTCTCTCTCAGATCTGTGACAGAGAACTAAGGGAGTGAGCAACAGAGCTGCCAGTTGGCACCTATTCCTGTAACCTACACAAACATAAACTCTTTTGTGTTGGATTTGGGGCCACTTCTTGCCCTAGTGCACAACCTTTCCCTATGCTAAGATGCTCTTTGCAATATACACCTGGCCAGACCCAGGCACTAGTGTCTAGAGATCTCTCTGCCAGTCTCTCTATGCTCATCTGGGCTAGAAAAATGACTCACTGTGATTTTTCTTGGATTTACTGATCCATATTCATTTTTTTTCTTTGGGTGGGGCAATGGGGGTTAAGTGACTTGCCCAGGGTCACACAGCTAGTAAGTGTCAAGTGTCTGAGGCCAGATTTGAACTCAGGTCCTCCTGAATCCAGGGCCGGTGCTTTATCCACTGAACCACCTAGCTGCCCCCCATATTAATTTTAAATATCTCTTTGGATCAGGAGCCAGCAATCTTGGTCCCACGGATGCTCCACAAACATTTATTATAAAGCACCAAAGTATGCCAAACACTAAGACAAAAACAGAATTCTAGCCCTCAAGAGGTTTCTAGTTTAATATATGAATACATGTGGGGGCAGCTAGGTGGCACAGTGGATAGAGCACCAGCCCTAGAGTCAGGAGGTCCTGAGTTCAAATCCGGCCTCAGACACGTAACACTTACTAGCTGTGTGACCTTGGGCAAGTCACTTAACCCCAATTGCCTCACACACACACAAAAAAAAACTAAAAAAAAAAATATGAATACATGTGTGAGGAGATAAACATGTATGTACATAGATATAGAGAGAATGTCTAAAAGATAAATATACAGTTTGAAAGGGGGAAGGCATGAGTAGCAGACAGAATTGGGAAAAAAAAACTGCAAGATGAGATTTGAGCTGAGTCTAGAAATTAGCAAGCGAAGCTAGGAGCTGCAGTTAAAAAGGGAGTCAGACATTAAACATGTATTAAATGCCAGGCACTTGTGTTGAACTCTAGAATACAAAGAAAGGCAAAAGACACTTCTATTCTCTCTTTTTTTTTGGGGGGGGGTGAGGCAATTGGGGTTAAGTGACTTGTCCAAGATCACACAGCTAGTAAGTATCAAGTGTCTGAGGTCAGATTCAAACTCAGGTCCTCCTGACTCCAGGACTGGTGCTCTATCCACTGTGCCACCTAGCTGCCCCGACACTTCCTATTCTCAAGGAATTCACATTCTAATGGGCGAGATAACATGTAAAGGACTATGTGCAAATAAGATAGTTACAGGATAAGTTGGAAATAATGGAGAAAGATTGGGAAAGGTTTCTCATAGGTAGGATTTTAGCTAAGACTTAAAGCAAGCCAAGAGGGAGAGGATCCTGGCATGGGGGCAACCAGTGAAAACACCTGGAATGAAGAGCTAGAGCACCTTGTTTGAGGAACGGCCAGGAGGCCAATGTCAGTGGATCACAGAATCCATTAGGAAGGGAGGGCATAGAAAAAGAAGTCAGGAAAGGTAGGGGGTGGGGCAAGTTCTGAAGAATTTTCAGTCAATTAGAGGATTTTATATTGATACATAAAGTGATGGGGAGCCACTGGAGTTTGTTGAGTTGGGGCAAGGGGTGATAGGAAGATTAATTTGACATCTGAAAGGAGGATGGATTGGAGTGGGTTAAGACTCCAGGCTAGTGCAATAGTCCAGGCATGAGATGATGGGGGCCTGGACCAGACTAGTGGTAATGTCAGAAGGGGTTACGAGGGATGAGGAAAAGTGAACAAGAGTGAACAGCTCTCAGTGAATGGTTTCAATGTTCTCAGTGAAATATGAGGCAAGGTTCTTAGCCAAGGGGGAAGGAGGGAGGACTTTGGGAGGTTTGATAATGAATAAAAGGTTTGGAAGAGGTATTGTGGTGATTAGGACCGTGATTCAATCAATTAGGGAGATAAAAAAAAAAAAAAGATTGTCTTGCCACAGTGAGGGTCCTGTTCAGCTTATGTAACATAAATTGTACTGGACCCAGTCAGAACAATTTTGTGAATTACTCCAGCTTCATTCAACTGGAGACGAATATCGAGCAGGAGCAAAGGCAGCAGATGGTGGGAAGAATCCAAGATTGAGGCTTGGCAGAGCAAGATCAGAGATAGGATGAGGGACCAAGGGAATCCAAAGAAAAGGATCATATAGAGTTGAACTGGTTCATTAAGGAGCAAAGATGGGGAAAAGAAGGAGAATGTAGCCAGGGAAGATGGCCTGGGGGAGAACTGAGGCACTGAAGGGGTCACCTTGAGGATAAAGAATGTAGTTTAGTACTGTAAGGCAGAGAGAAAGAATGATAAAAGGTTAGGATCAGATTTGGGAATTTCAGAGTCTATTCATGCAGATTTGGAACATTTATAGGTGATGACGAGATGGATGATCATCCCTGTGGGGAGCGGAAGGCAATGAATAAGTTGATGAATCATGAGGTTTGGGCATTTGAGGGAGTATGGCAAAGTCCCCTAGCATGAGGACAGAAGTTGGCAAGGAGAGAAAGAGCATGAACCAGGCACTGAACTGGTTGGAGAAAGAAAGGGTGTGTTCTAGAGGTGGGCAGACCACAGCTACCAGAGTTTGGATTGTGTGATATCAAAGGAAGAGAGGTTACTTAGTGATGGAAGTGGAGGGAGAGCCTGGAAGTGGCAATGGGGAGTGAGGACGATTCTGAGTCCTCCACCTCAAGCAGTGAGTTGAGGGAAATGAGTGCAAGTGCAGACAGTGCTGGAAAAGGAGGCCAGGGACATTGTGTCAGAAGGAGAGATATCAGTGAGAACCAGAAGGAGAATAATGGAATAAGCATTTATATAGAACATTCTATGTGTTAGGCACTCTGGGCTAAGTGCTTCACAAATATTGTCTCATTCGATCCGCACAACAACTTTGCTATCATCGCCCCCATTTTATAGTAGAGGAAACTGAGGCAAACAGAGGTTGAGTGGCTTGCCTGGGGTCACACAGCTAGTAAGTGTTTGAAGCTGGATTTGAACTTGTCATCTTGACTCCATGCCTAGATCTTCCCACTGTTCCACTAGCTCCCTGTGTGGACAAGTCAGCCAGAGAAGTCTTTCAGAAGACAGAAGGATTGGGATGTTCTGTGTCTTCTCAACCATTCTCTCTCCCCATCTCTCTGCATCACCATCTCCCTGCCTGCCTCTCTCCTTGTTTCTGTATCCCTTTCTCTCTTCCCCAAGTCTTCTTCAGCCTAAAGAATCTCTCCCTGCCCCCCCCCCCACTTCAGTGATGGCAATGTAAAGGAACAATCAAGAGAGAATGGGGAAAGGGTCAGCTAGGTGGTGCAGTGGATAGAGCACTGGCCCTGGACTCAGGAGGACCTGAGTTCAAATCCAGCCTCAGACACTTGACACTTAGTAGCTGTGTGACCCTGGGCAAGTCACTTAACCCTCATCTCTCATTGCCCCACCAAAAAGAGAGAGAGAGAGAAAGAGAATGGGGAAAAGTTCAATGGGAAATGCAGCTGAGAGTTAAGAAAAGAAAAAGACCAAAGGCTTGACATTGAGGACTTTGGAGTCTTCCTTCCTATTCCCTGTCTTCCAGAGCTGAGTGTGGCTGGGCCAAACGAGGGCCTTCCAATGTTTACAAGCTCCTCATCCCAGCCAGACCAGACCTGATGCAGTCCCAAGCTTGGGACTGATGGCTACTAGCAACCAGAGTTGGTAATAGAGGCCACCCTAGTGGCCAAAGACAGGACATGACTGAAGATACAGGTGAAAAGACAGTGTGTGATCTCTCCTGTCAGATAGAAATATTAGCTATGGCCTCTAGAAATGCCCCAGTCCTCAGCAGAGCACTATGCATAAGGAAAGCTCATCAGGATTCCCTGAAAGGAGAAAAGGATTTCTGGAATCAAGAATCATGAGGTGCCTCCTTATTGACTTGTAGTTCACCTACCATTTCCACATCTTAGTAATTCCACCCCACCCCCAACTTTTCCCCCACCAATCTACTTCTCTCCACTTACAAAACCATTTCCCAGTGTCGTGGAAATTTCTAAGTCTGAAGAAGGAAAGAAACAGTAAAGTCTCCAAGCATGGAAAATAGGTTTATTGAGAGAGAGTACCAGTCTCACAATAAAGCTGGTCAGTCAGGGGTAGGACCTGAAAAATCCCAAGCTTGGGGCTCAATAGGGTTTTATACCCCTACAGGACTTAAATGCTTATATACCATACTAATTTTGTTTTATTTTATTATTTTTTGGTGAGGCAATTGGGGTTAAGTGACTTGCCCAGTGTCACACAGCTAGTAAGTGTCAAGTGTCTGAGGCTGGATTTGAACCCAGGTGCTCCTGAATTCAGGGCTGGTGCTCTATCCACTGCGCCACCTAGCTTCCC
Organism: Dromiciops gliroides; assembly: GCF_019393635.1. Taxonomy (NCBI): domain Eukaryota; kingdom Metazoa; phylum Chordata; class Mammalia; order Microbiotheria; family Microbiotheriidae; genus Dromiciops; species Dromiciops gliroides. The sequence goes on from NC_057864.1 coordinate 33,779,318, forward strand.
CCTAATTTTATTTTATTTTATCTATCTATCTATCTATCTATCTATCTATCTATCTATCTATTTATTTATTTGCAGGGCAATGAGGGTTAAGTAACTTGCCCAGGGTCACACAGCTAGTAAGTGTTAAGTGTCTGAAACCAGATTTGAACTCAGGTCCTCCTGAATCCAGGACCTGTGCTTTATCCACTGTGCCACCTAGCTGCCCCCTACCATACTAATTTTAGACAAAATTCTCTCAATTTACAATCCATAGGTTGATCATCCAGACTTTTTTTTTTAATAATTTTATTTATTTTTTATTTTTTTGCGGGGCAATGGGGGTTAAGTGACTTGCCCAGGGTCACACAGCTAGTAAGTGTCAAGTGTTTGAGGCCGAATTTGAACTCAGGTACTTCTGAATCCAGGGCCAGTGCTTTATCCACTGCAGTCTCCTTGCATCCAGTCTCTTCCATCCAGTCCATCCTCCACTCTGTTTCCAAAGTAATTTTCTTAAAGCCCAGGTCTGGCCAGGTCACTCAGTCTCTCAATAGATTCTAGTGGCTTCCTATTACCACTAGGATTAAATATGAATTTCTTTGGCATTTAAGGCTTTTCCCAATCTACCTTTTCAGGCTAATTACACGTTCTTGCCTTTGCATTACGCTCTAGTTACACTGGCCTTCTTATGGTTTCTCATACAGCATAACCCTTTACATTACCTCTCTCCAAGTCTCTGTACTGGCTCATTTCTGGAAGGCCTTCCTTCCTCACCATGTCCTCTGGGAACCCCAACTTTCCTTCCAGGCTCAGTTCAAGCATCCCCTTCTACATTAGGCATTTCCCGACCTCCCAGCAGTTACTGTCTCCTCTCCCTGAGTTACATATGTATTTTTAAAAAATACTCTACATACTTTTGTTTGTTTTGTTTTGTTTTGTGGGTGAGGCAATTGGGGTTAAGTGACTTGCCCAGGGTCACACAGCTAGTAAGTGTTAAGTGTCTGAGGCCAGATTTGAACTCAGGTCCTCCTGACTCCAGGGCCAGTGCTCTATCCACTGCTCTACCTAGCTGCCCCTATATATGTATTTTTTCTTTCCTGGCTAGATTGTAAATCCCTCAAATGACTGTTTTGCTTTTGTCTTTGTAGCCTGTAGCATGGTGCCTGGAACATAGTAGGTATCTAATAAAGGTTTATTGATTGTTCAATTGATCGGTGGGTCTCTTGACTGTGCAAAAGCGGTGGGATGAGGAAAAGTCCCACCTGAAAAGGAAGTGAGCTGTTCATAGATCTTATGTAGCCAGAGTGGAGGGTAGCAGATGAGCAAACGATGTCCTAAAGCAAGGAAGGTCTTTTGAACAAGGGCTGACCTTTCACAGAGTCTGCGTGGACTAGCACTGCACAGCATGAGAAGATGCACAGAGGGGGAGAATACCTGAACTCAGGAAGCCAGGCCCACAGCCTTTTCTCGGACATCCCCTTCCTTGAATTCTCTTCAGCCTTTGATGCAACTGGTACTCAGGGATGCTGTGTGTGTGTGTGTGTGTGTGTGTGTGTCTGACTCTCTCTGTCTCTCTGTCTCTGCCTGCCTCTGTCTCTCTGTCTCTGTCTGTCTCTGTCTCTCTGCCTGCCTCTGTCTCTCTGTCTCTCTCTCTTTGTCTCTGTCACTGTCTCTGTCTCTCTGTCTCTGCCTGCCTCTGTCTCTCTGTCTCTGTCTCTCTGTCTCTGTCTGTCTCTGTCTGTCTTTCTGTCTCTGTCTCTCTGTCTCTCTGTCTGTCTCTCTCTCTCTGTCTCTCTGTCTGTCTCTCTCTCTCTGACAATTGCCTCTCCAGGTTTTCCTCTTACCTCTCTAACTGTTCCCTCTTCCTTTCCCTTTCTGACTCATCATTCACCTCCCCCTCCCTAAGCATGGCCATCCTCCTTGGCTTTTCTCTCCCTACACTTGTAGACTCTAAGGTAGTCATGAGTGATGGCAGGGGTGAGTAACCAACCCCTCAGAGGGTTGGAAGATGGGTCCCATCCTATCCTTGCTTCAGTAGCTAATTAGGGGTCTTGTCTCCAACACAAACGCACCCACACACCTCCTGACACCTTCCTATTCCACTTCCTCTTTCTGCTGTACAAATTCCCAGCACCCCACCCTACTCCCGGCTTCAGGAGCAGAGTCTCAGCTCAGCAGGGTAGCCATAATCTAGCAATTCCCGGGCACCCACAATAACAGCTGTGCAGGCGGCATTAGGAAAAATATGCCCTCATTTCCTCCCCCATCTCCAGTCCAGATCATTTGGCTGTGGTTGTGGCAGGGTTGTGGAGGGCAGACTTTCTGCTCTGGGGCAGTGAATAAGAGCCCTCCCCTCCTCCCTCTTCATTATCTATCTTTCTATCTATCTAATCTCTATCATCTATCTATATTATCCCTATCCATATCTATCTATCAATTGCGTGAGAGAGAAATGAGGATGAGGATGGACAGACAGACAGACAGATCTAAGAGTCATCTGTATAGAGGGGATAATTGAAGCCATGAGAGATGATGAGGTCATGGAGAGAGGCAGTATAGAGAGAGAAGAGAAGAGGTTACAGGACAGAGCCCTGGCTAGAGTGAGATCAGAATAAGACAAGATGAGCAGGTATGGATGGGGCTGGGACAGCAGCACAAGTGTCTCATTCTATTCTGTGCCCCAACCCTCCCCCTTCCAAACTTCTGTTATGGTCAAGGGCAACGCCATCCTCCCAGTATCCCAGGTTGGTGACCTCCATGTCATCCTCAGCTCCTCTCTCTCACCCCACATAACTGGGATCTGTTATGTTTTGGGGGCTTTTGGGGGGGGGTAGGGCAATGAGGGTTAAGTGACTTGCCCAGGGTCACACAGCTACTAAGTGATAAGTGTCTGAGGCCGGATTTGAACTCAGGTCCTCCTGAATCCAGGGCTGGTGCTCTATCCACTGTGCCACCTAGCTGCCCCCTCCACCCCAGCTTTATTTGTTTTGTTTTGGGTTTTGGTTTTTTTCGGGGCATTGAGGGTTAAGTGACTTTCCCAGGGTTACACAGCTAGTAAGAGTCAAGTGTCTGAGGCTGGATTTGAACTCAGGTCCTCCTGAGTCCAGCACCGGTGCTCTATCCACTATGCCACCTAGCTGCCCCTCTCCACCACTTTTACTAACAGGGGCGTGTGATCCAGAAGCTTGGAGTCCATTGCTCTCCCCATCCCCCCGGGTGAGCTCATCAGATCCCATGCCTCAGTTATTTCTCCATTGTAGAGGCTCTAAGTTGTCCTCAGGTTGGAAGCTGGAGCTCTCTCCTGAGCCCTAGTCCTGGATCTGCACATGCCTGCCGGCCATGTGTGCCGGATGCCTCTCCAGAATGAGCTTCATCATCTTCCCTTCCCCCCACCCCCACCCCAGCCATCCCTCGGCCAAATGTCCCTATTTCTGTTCCTGGAGCTGTCATTTCCCCAGGCGCCCCTGGATCAAAACTTCAGAGGCATCTCTGACACGCTACTCTGCCTTTAGCCAATCAATTGACAAGTCCTCCCTGCTGGATCTCCATGATGTCTTTATGTCTTTAGAATCCAGCCTCTTGCCTGTATTCATAGCAACGGCACCACCCTAAGATCAGGCACACACACAGGATAGAGGAGTGATAGGGAACTTCAATTAGCCACATGTCTGCAGGATCTCTCTCTCTCTCTCTCTCTCTCTCTCTCTCTCTCTCTCTCTCTCTCTCTCTCTCTCTCTCTCTCCTCCTGCCCTCCTCCCTCCCTCTTCTCCCTCCCTCCCTCTTCCTTCCCCTCCTTCTCTTCCTCTCTCTCTCCCTCCTTCCCTCCCCCAAGTCAACTCAACCAGAAAGCTGGAAAGCAGAGCAGCCAAGAACTGTGATCATTTCATCGTTCAAAGAGTGAAGGAATCATCAAGGGGGAGTTTTCTTCCAGATCTGATTGTCACTAATGGGAGATGGGGGGGGGGGAGAAGAGAGCTGTTAAAAGATTTTGCTTTTAAAAAACCAGAGTTTTATGAGCAGAACCAGGAGAACATGGTACACAGTATCAACAACATTATGTATTGATCAACTGTGATAGACTTGATTCTTCTCAGCAATACAGTGGCCCAAGATAGCTCCAAAGGACTCAGGATGGAAAATGCTCTCCAAATCCAGAAAGAAAAAAAAAACCTGTTTAATCTAGATGCAGATTGAACCATACTATTTCTATTGTTGTTGTTGTTGTTTTTCTTTTTTGAGGTTTTCCCTTTTGCTCTGATTCTTCTCTTATAACATGACTAATGCAGAAATATGTTTAATGTGATTGTACATATATAACCTATATCAGTTACTTGCTCTCTTGGGGAGGGGGGAGGGGGGGAGAAAAATTTGAAACTAGAAATCTTATGTAGCTAAAAAATAATAACATATTTATATGAAAAAAGCAGAGTTTTAAGGGTTCAGAGAAAAGATACCTAGAAGGGAGAGTCCAGGAGTGCTGGGAAGCCCTCAAGAATGAAATTCTTTAAAAAAAATTTTTTTTAAGTAATAAACATTTTCATTTACAGTTTTGGGTTCCAATTTTTATCCTCCCTTTCCTCCCTCCTCTCCCCCTTCCCTGAGGTAGTAAGCAATCAGATATAGGTTATATATGTATGATTATGTAAAACATTACCATGTTAGTCATTTTGTATATGAAAACTTGAATAAAAGAAAAAAATGAAAGAAAGTGAAAATTAACATGATTCAGTCTTCATTCCATCAATATCAGTTCTTTCTTTGGTAGAAGGATAGTATGCTTCATCATTAGTCCTTTGGGATTATCTTGGATCATTGTATTGCTGAGAATAGTTAAGTCTTTCACAGTTCTTCATCAAACAATATTGCTGTCTGTGTACAATGTTCTCTTGGTTCTGCTCACTTCACTATACATCAGTTCATACAAGTCTTTCCAGGCCTTTCTGAAATCATCCTGCTTATCATTTCTTAGAGCACAATGATATTCCATCACCATCATATACCACAGCTTGTTTAGCCATTTCCCAATTGATAGGTATTCCTTTGATAAGAACGAAATTATTTTTTTCCCATGGCAATGAGGGTTAAGTGACTTGCTCAGGGTCATACGGTTACTAAGTGTCAAGTGTCTGAGGCTAGATTTGAACTCAGGTCCTCCTGAATCTAGGGCCACTGTGCCACTTAGCTGCTCCTAACTTGTTTTCATCTTAAAGCTTTTTCTTTTCACTAATTCCTGGCTCCCTTCTGATGACACAGCCTCCCTTTCCATCCTTGCTCACTTTGGCTGCACTTTTACTCATTCTATCACCACGCTGGTTGTGAAGGAAGAGTTGGAATACTCTGTCCTTTCATTCTCTATCTTATTTAGCAATGGGAATCAGCTTTGTGGGTGTCTGAGCAGCTAAGACCTACCATATAAAAAACTGAGTTAGCAGGTCATGGGAATTAGTATGTGGATTGAGTATAGACTAGACTTGCTGAAGGGATTGCCATTTCCAAGTTCTCCCTCTTCCTCCATCACTTAGCAACGTCACCTCCTTCAAACTCAGTAATTTGCTCCATACCCACAACCCAATCAAAATTCTGGTAGCTATTGTCTCCTAACCTCCAAGACACTCCCCTTCTTTCCTCAATAAGCTCAGTGCCCAACTCACAGTCTTTCTCACCTCCCCAACTTCTGTCCTCACAGTAGAGGGCTTCAACATTCTTTTTTGTTGTTTTTTTGCTGGGTAGTTGGGGTTAAGTGACTTGCCCAGGGTCACACAGCTAGTAAGTGTCAAGTGTCTGAGGCCAGATTTGAACTCAGGTCCTCCTGACTCCAGGGCCAGTGCTCTATCCACTGCTCCACCTAGCGGCCTCGAACAACTTCAATCTTACACTTTTCTCTTTTCTCTTCTCCTATCCTCATCTTGTCCTGTCTAGCCTCAGCCTTGGATTACTCCTAACATCTGCTCCTTTCACCCCTATACGTGTACTGCTGAATGGAGCTTGAGAAAATTATGAAATCATGGTGACTAAATCCACTACAACTTTATGTTACCTAATCTCAACTAAATCCTTACTGATGCAAGATGATCCTTTTAGGCCTCCCTAATTACCTCTCCAGCTCGTGCACCACGTCAGTTTTTCTAAACCTTTCGTCTCTCTTAAGACCTCCCATAGCTCCCTCTTGCCCCACCCTCTCACATGAGGATATTGCTTCATATTTCACTGAAGAAGATGAAGCCACTTCCCAGGAGCTCCCTCATTTCACATCACCTAGATTAGAGTTTCTTAAACTTTTTCTACTTGCAACTATCCCATTCAAGAAATATTCATGCAACCCTGGGTAAATAGGTATATAAAATAGGTATACAAACCAAACACTGCCAAATTTTTGCAACCCCCACATTCAGTTACATGACCCCATATGGGTTGTGACCCACAGTTTAGAAGCTTTGACCTACATGCCTTCTGCCACTATCTCTTCTTTCCTCTTTCCCTCCATTTACTCCCCTATTTCACATGAAGATAAAACCCTCTACATGTACAAGGGATTCCATTCCGTCCCATCTTCTCCAGCAAATTGTCCTCTCTGTCATTCTCACTTATTTTCAGTCTCTCCCTGTCTACTGGATGCTTCCCCCGCTGCCTACAAATGTGCCCATGCCTTCCCCTATTTAGATTAAATAAAACATTTATTAAGCACTATGTGCCAGGCACTATGTATAGCCTTTAAAAACCTCACTTGATCTGTCTATTCTCTGATGACTTGACTGTGACTACTCTTCAATAATTATTTTCCCTTTTATAGTTCAACTCCTTGAGAAGACCATCTACAGTTGATGCCTCCTCTTCCTCTCTTCTCACTCTCTTCTCAACCCTCTGCAATCTAGCTTCCAACCTCATTACTCAACCAAAATTATTCTTTCCAAACTTACTGATGATCTCTTAATAGCCAAATCCTATCTTTCTTGTTCTCTCTGCAGCCTTTGATAATGTTGACCACCCTCTCCTAGTGAGAGGGTTTTTCTGTCACTGGTCTCTCCTGGTTTTCCACTTAACTTTCTGACCACTCCTCTGTCTCCTTTACTAGACCTTCATCCTGTTCATCCCCACTAATAGTGGGTGTTCTCCAGGGCTTTGACTTGGAGACCTCAATATGGTCTTGCTTGGTGATCCCATCAGCTTCCATGGATTCAATGATCATCTCCATGCAGATAATTCTCAGATTTTATCTAACTTCAATCTCTCATCTGAGGGAATATGAGACGTCTTAATGTATTTACAATTTTCTTGTGTGGAGAAGGGATGAACTTAGTTCTAGTTGACTTGAGGAGGCAGAACCAGGAGCAATGAAGGGAAATTGTAGAGAGGCAGATTCAGGTGGATGTTGACAAGAGCTGTTCAAGTGGAAGGGGCTTCCTCAGGAGATGGCAAGTTCCCCTCACTAGCTTGAAGCCTTCTGGTGACTCACTGGACATGGGTGTCATAGATGGGATTCTCAGACTGGTCTTATTTGGATCGGATGCCTCTGAGGTCCCCTCGAATGCTGAGCTCCCTTGCTAAGCTTGCCTACAACCCTTCGTGTGCTCCCTATGATTGCCTTTCTGAGCAAATATGGCCTCCTCTGCTCAGCCCTGAAGACTCAGCACACTGGCCACAACCTCCCATCCCGGCCTTCTCTCACACAACTCCCCTTCACTTCTAGAATGCTTGTGCACACACTGGCCAGCAAACTCAAAAGTCCCATCTCCTGCCTCTGCATATCTGCCTGGCTCATGAGCCATGCCTGCTACTGTCTCCCTCTATACTTCAGCCTTTTGAGTACTGGATTTTCCTTCTAGAATCAGTTCAGGTGTCATTTCTTTTCTAAAGCCCTTCACGGGTCCCCTAGTTCATGCTCTCTTCCTTCTCCATTTTTCTGGAGAATCTTTTGTCTGGTCTCTCCCCTTTATTCTCTATCTTATTTAGCAGGGTCTGCAATGGGAACCAGCTTTGTGGGTGTCTGAGCAGCTAAGACCTACCATATAAAAAACTGAGTTAGCAGACCATGGGAATTAGTTCATAGATGTATGAGGATGATTGAGTATAGGCTAGGCTTGCTGAAGGGAGGAAGCCAAATGAGAATATGGAAGATTGGGGGAAGGGAATAAGTATCCACCACGTGCCAGGCACCGTGCCAAGGACTTTACAAACATTTCATTCAATCCTCACGACAAACCTATAAGGTGCATGTTGTTATCCCTATTCAATATATGAGGAAACTGAGGTAAACAGAGGCTAAGTGACTTGCTTAGGGTCACTCAACTAGTAAGTATCAGGCCAAATCTGAACTTAGGTCTTCCTGACTCTAGGCCCAACACTCTATTCACTGTATTACCTCAATGCTTTAGGAAAGACGTGGGGTCTGAGATTCTTCTCATTCAGATTACCACTCCACATGATAGATTGCCACTCTTTCCATGCAGCTGGGAGCACTTGATAGGCAGGCAGGCAGGCAGGCAGGCAGGCAGGCAGGTAGGGACCTCTTGTTGCTTATAGCCCCTGACACTGCTGCAGAGACAAGTCAAGCTAGGACATGTCCTGGACAGCCATGGAGGCCAAGGCACAGATGGAGCCATGGGCTGGTGAGATGGACCTGTGACCAGCAGCTGAGACAGAGTCAGCCTGGACTTGCAGCCACTCTGGAACATCAGCTCTCAGTGAGACTGGGCCAGGAGAAGGATCTCAGTCTCCTGCCTTTCTCCCTCATATTCTCTGATTGTCTGATTGTTCACAGAGTTAATCTGTGGGACCCAGACTTGTAACTCCTCCTGTAGTTCTTTTTTTTTTTTTTTTAGGCAATTGGGGTTAAGTGACTTGCTGAGGGTCACACAGCTAGTAAGTGTCTGAGGTCAGATTTGAACTCAGGTCCTCCTGAATCCAGGGTCAATGCACTATCCACTGTGCCACCTAGCTGCCCCTCCTCCTGTATTTCTGAGAGGGGTGAGGAGTGAGGGGTGGAAATGATCAGTAGGATATAGAGTGGCCACAAAATAGGCCCTAATAACTAGATCTCATATTGATTGTGTGATCAAACGCGTGGCCCCACTGTGGATCGCCTGTGTAAAACAATAGAGCAGGTCGTTTGGATAGAGGGAAATTTCCTGGAAAGATGGTGATGGGTGCTAGAGCCACACTGAAGGTTTTAGAATTCTTAGAGATGTGAGAAAGAATTCATTTGACCCCTACTCTTTTCCAATCAGTATGAATCAATCTGATGTAATCCCATAGGGGCAGTGATTGTAAATTTTGTATAGTAAGCCCGAGAGCTATGAACTACAGGTTATAGGTTCACTTGCTTAATCATAGGAAGTTAACTAGTGGTGCTCCACCCTTGTTTTTCCTTGTCATGGTGACCAAGCCCAGTGTGGCAGAGGTGACTCAAATACATGGAAAGTCCTCCAACTTATTTTCGTACCTCCAGACCTCCCTCTCTTGTCCAACATAAACAAGTGATCATCTCAAGGCCAGTTAGTCAGTGGTTATGCCCCAAGATTTGCCCAATCTGTGACCCACCTGCTGATATGTCATTTTTGGCCCACAAAAGCAAGGTTTATCAACCAATGAGATTCTGTATTGCACCATGACTCTTTTGCATATTTGGGTATCAAACACTATGAAAAGAAGATACTGAAAGAAGGAAGCATCTCAGATCGTGAGGAAGATCTGAGGTCCCCTTCATTAAAGGGGACCATGGACCCTTTTCTTTCTTTTTTTTTGTGGGGCAATGAGAGCTAAGTGACTTGCCCAGGGTCACACAGCTAGTAAGTGTCAAATGGCTGAGGCCAGATTTGAACTCAGTTCCTCCTGAATCCAGGGCTGGTGCTTTATCCACTGCACCACCTAGCTGCCCCTGGACCCTTTTAATAAAATGCCATTGGCCCAGAGCTCTGCCTCAGTCTCTTTTATTGTAGGTTGGACACTTTTAATCCTCACAGAATAATACCTATTCCATTTTTCTTTGTCCAAATGCTTAAATCAATCCAACATTTAGCACAGTGCCTGGCACATAGTAGGTGCTTAATAAATATTTATTGATGTTGAATTGTGGTCAATGCTGGGCTGCAAGCAATGAGAGTTCTGGGTGGTGGGGCAAAGGAGAGTAGGATAACAACTTGTCAACGAGCGCCCTCTGGTGACCTGTGGAGATAGTACAGCCTTTGGGAAAACCAACACATGCACACAGGATGTTCTGACAAACCCACTCTGCTGGTTGCTTGAGGGTAGTGCCATCTGGTGGCCTAATTATAAACTACGCCCCCCCCAATTGCATGCTAATTAAACTTAATTAATAAAAGCCTGCTTTTCTGTAGGCTTGCAACAAATATGAAAGTAGCCAGGCTCGTGCTGATAGCATGACAGCTCTGTTGCTATTGCAGTTCTTCAGTACTCTTGTTTTCATTTTCTTTTTGAGCAGGTTGCCCATTGTGGATTTAAGAAAAATTTAACTAGAATGTTATTTCAGGGTTTTTTGTTTTGTTTTGTTATGCCATTTTCCTAGGATATTGTTGCAGACAAGATGCTTATGGTGCAGGAACTCTGAGGAAAGAGGAACACAAAGTCAGGGTACTCAATTCAATTTTTGTGGGGGGATTTACTTACAGGAGACCCCTGCAGTATCACCTTTAGAGGGAAAACAAGCAGCAGGACAAAAGTCCATGAAGGGGCTTTGTTCTTAAGTTACTATGGACTTTCACCAAAACTACTTAAGTAGGAAGTATGTTTAAGCATGCAGGATATATGTAGAGGGTATGTGGCTGAAGCTGCAGGATATATAAATATTCAACCAAGATAGAGTTGGCTGCTAGTCACACATTATTCTTGATCTGATGAAAAGAGTTTTTCCTTTTTAAAAAATTACTATTTCTTTTTAAAACTTTTTTTCTTTTTTTTTTTTTTGGTTTTCAAGTTCTCTCCTTCCACTCTCCCCTTCCTCCACCCACTGAGAGGCAAGCAAAAGGGTATTAATTATACAGGTGAAATCATGCAAAACATATTTTCATACTGGCCATTTTTTTTAAAGCCAAAAAATAAAATGAGAAAATTATACTTCAGTTTGTCCTTAGAGCTCACCAGTTCTCTCTCCAGAGGTGGATAGCATTTTTTTCAGAGAGTCCTTTGGAATTGTCTTGAATCATTGTAGCCAACTCTTTCTTGGTTGATCATTATTACAATATTTCTGTTACTGTACACAATGATCTCCCAGTTCTTCCCACTTCACTTTGCATCAGTTCATATAGGTCTTACCATGTTTTTCTGAAACCACCCCCTTTGTCATTTCCCACAGCACAATGGTATTACATCACAATCATGCCACAACATGTTCAGCCATTCCCCAATTGATGGGCATCCCCTCAATTCCCAATTCTGTCGAAAATATTTATGAGTTTCTTGCCCCTAATTACAACCAGTGATCCATTTAACCCATGATGCTCCTAACTGCAACCATGATCTGCTTAACCCATATTTTTTTTCTTTCCAGACATCAATTTTGAGATAGTTCTCATTCCTTCCCTGGAGTTATTTTTCCATGTCAGATTTTTGATATCTGAACATTTTCAATTTTGTTGTCTTCTTGTGGGAATTACCTCCTTGATCTATCCACTATCTCTCATAAGAATACAAAGATGGGGGGCGGGGGGAGAGCAGCTAGGTGGGGATAAAGCACTGGCCCTGGATTCAGGAGGACCTGAGTTCAAATTCAGCCTCAGACACTTGGCACTTACTAGCTGTGTGACCCTGGGCAAGTCACTTAACCCTCATTGTCCCGCAAAAAAAAACAGAAAAGAAAGAATACAAAGATGTGGTACTTGGGAGGACTCTGTTATTTCTGTATTGTGCTGTGGGGTTTTGCTTCTGTGTTGCTCCTTTGTAGGTGGCACTGACCCTGTATGTTGTTTAAGTATTTACATGCTAATTGTTGTGCAGGATTGTTATCCACAGGTGCCCAGTTCTAGCTGGATTGATTTGCTGTGGTGTTAATTAGCATATTATGTGAATGGGATGTTCTTAAGTGTCTGCCTGCCAACTTTTCCATTTGTTTTTTAATTTGAGGAATGCAATTTTAACTGATATTTTAACAAATTGCTAGAAAAAATTGGGGGAAATTTTTGTGAAACACCAAGAGGTTTCTTAATCCCAGTTTAACCTTGAAGAAGTTCTGCTGTTCCCCCCCCACACACACACACACGCACACGCATACCCTTGTGGGGGAAGGGGGAGGCTTGGACCACTCCCTGTTTCTTTCCAGGTAGGTAGTTTGGACTGGGTTCCATCCTAGGAGGCTGCATCTAATTAGTGGGATTAGAGTCCCTGTTATCACCATCTTTGCCTTGTTAAATTCCCCATCCTGATATCTTGAGATTATTTTCCTTATGATTCACATTTAGTGCTTTGCCAAAATAGGGGAGTAAAAATATTTTCAGTGTACAATATGGGTCAGGTTACTAACAACTTGCTGACAACACTTACAAATACAGGATTCAATAACTTAATTTAGAATTACTGGAACAACCTCTGGGAGGCTGGGAGGCTGACCAATACACTTCATCAGAACAGAAGAACGTTAGAGTTTGTGGGATTGTTAATTAGGCGTTTTATATTTCACCTTGGCTCTTCACTGTCCAAGCCTCTCCCAGGTCATGCCTTCTGGGAAAATGGACAGGTTGGAGCCAACCTGTCAAGCGATGATTTACATTGTGTTATGTATATTGGATGTAATGCCAGTGTTGATGTGGTGGCACCACATGATGATAAATGGCATCATGGATGGTTATGTGTGATGTTGGAGAAATTATCTCTTGGATATTAATGCTTGTTATGATAATTCTGGTGTATTTTCCCCACCCCATCCCCCAACCCCAGAAGTTTAAATGTATTTCAATTTTTATTTATCTATTTGTTTGTTTGTTTGTTTATTTGGGGGCAATGAGGGTTAAGTGACTTGCCCAGGGTCACACAGCTAGTAAGTGCCAAGTGTCTGAGGCCACATTTGAACTCAGGTCCTCCTGAATTCAGGGCCAGTGCTTTATCCACTGCACCACCTAGCTGCCCCCTCAATATATTTTTTCAAAGACTGAAAAAACTTTGGCTGAGAGGAAGAATGTAGAAAAGTCTTATAGGAGTTTGAGGAGCCCTAAGGACTTCCACAAGGGAAACTGAGTCAGCAGTATATATATATATTTTTACATATAAGGTATTTTATTTTTTCCGTTACATGTAAAGATAGTTCTCAACTTTTGTTTATACATGCTTTACAATTTCAGATTTTTCTCCCTCCCTCCCTCCCCCCTCCCCTAGACAGCAGGTAATCTGATGTAGGTTATATCTATATATCTATATACATATACATATATATATCTACACACACACATATATATGTATATCCATAATAACATTAATCCTATTTCTGCATTAATCCTGTTATAAGAGAAAAAATCAGGGCAGTGATGCAAAACCTCAAAATAGAAAAAAAACAATAGCACCCAAAACAAAAGAAATAGTATGGTTCAATCAGCATCTATACTCCACAGTTCTTTTTTTTTCTTCTTGGATTTGGAGATCCTCTTCTATCATGAGTTCCCTGGAACTCTTCTGTACCATTGCATTGGTGAGAAGAATATAGTCCATCACAGTAGATCAACACTCGATGTTGATGATACTGTATACAATGTTCTTCTGGTTCTACTCATCTCACTCATCATCAGCTCACATAAGACCACCCTCCAGGTTTCTCTGAACTCCTCCTGCTCATCATTTCCTACAGCACAATAGTATTCCATTGTGTTCATATACCACAACTTGTCCAGCCATTCCCCAATTGATGGGTACCCCCTCAACTTCCAATTCCTTGCTACCACGTAAAGAGCAGCTACAAATATTTTTGTACATGTGGGTCCCTTTCCCCTTTCCATGATTTCTTTGGGGAAAAGACCTAAAAGTGGAATTGCTGGGTCAAAGGGTATGCACAGCTTTATCACCCTTTGGGCATAATTCCAAATTGCTCTCCAGAATGGTTGGATCAGTTCACAGCTCCACCAACAATGAATTAGTGTTCCAATTTTCCCACAGCTTCTCCAACATTTATTATCTTCTTTTTTTGTCATTTTAGCCAATCTGATAGGTGTCAGGTGGTACCTCAGAGTTGTTTTAATTTGCATCTCTCTAATCATTAGAGATTTAGAGCATTTTTTCATATGGGAATAGATAGCTTTGGTTTCTTCATCAGAAAACTGCCTGTTCATATCCTTTGACCATTTCTCAATTGGGGAATGACTTGGATTCTTATAAATTTGATTTAGTTCCCTATATATTTTAGAGATGAGGCCTTTATCAGAAGTACTGGCTTCAAAAATTGTTTCCCAGCTTTCTGCCTCCCTTCTAATTTTGGATGCATTGCTTCTGTTTGTACAAAAATGTTTTAATTTAATATAATCAAAATCATCAATTTTGCATTTTATAATATACTCTATCTCTTGTTTGGTCAAAAACTGTTCTCCTTTCCAAAGATCTGATAGGTACACTATTCCTTTCTCTCCTAATTTACCTATGGTATCACCTCTTATGTCTAAATCGTGTATCCATTTTGACCTTATTTTAGTATAAGGTGTCAGATGTTGGTCTATGCCTAATTTCTGCCATACTATCTTCCAGTTTTCCCAGCAGTTTTTGTCAAATACTGAGTTCCTATCCCAGAAGCTGGAGTCTTTGGGTTTATCAAACACTACATTACTAGTGTCATTTACTACTGCATTTCCTGAGCCTAGCCTATTCCATTGATCTACCACTCTATTTTTTAGCCAGTACCGGATAGTTTTGAATACTGCTGCTTTATAGTAAAGCTCCAGGTTTGGTACCACTAACCCAACTTCCTGTGAATTTTTTTTTCATTATTTCCCTGGATATTCTTGATTTTTTGTTTTTCCTGATGAATTTTGTTATTCTTTTTTCTAGCTGTATAAAATAATTTTTAAGTAGTCTGATTGGTATGGCACTGAATAAGTAAATTAATTTAGGCAGTATTGTAATTTTTACTATATTAGCTCTGCCTATCCATGAGCAATTGATATCTTTCCAATTATTTAGATCTGATTTGATTTGTGTGAAGAGTGTTTGGTAGTTGTGTTCATAGAGTTCCTGGGTTTGTCTTGGCAAGTAGACTCCCAAGTATTTTATATTATCTACCGTTACTTTAAATGGAATTTCTCTTTCTATCTCTTGCTGCTGGACTTTGTTGGTCATGTATAGAAATGCTGATGATTTATGTGGATTTATTTTATATCCTGCTACTTTGCTAAAGTTGTTAATTGTTTCAAGTAATTTTTGACTTGATTCTCGAGGATTCCTTAAGTATACCATCATATCATCTGCAAAGAGTGATAGTTTTGTTTCCTCCTTGCCTATTCTAATTCCTTTAATTCCTTTCTCTTCTCTGATTGCTAAAGCTAACATTTCTACGACAATATTAAATAATAGGGGTGATAATGGACATCCCTGTTTCACCCCTGATCTTATTGGGAAGGCCTCTAATTTATCTCCATTGCATATAATACTTGCTGATGGCTTTAGGTAGATACTGTTTATTATTCTAAGGAAAGCTCCCCCTATTCCTAAAGTCTCCAGTGTTTTTATTAGGAATGGGTGTTGTACTTTGTCAAAAGCTTTCTCTGCATCTATTGAGATAATCATATGATTTTGGTTGGTTTTCTTATTGATGTGGTTGATTATGTTAATAGTTTTCCTAATGTTGAACCAGCCCTGCATTCCTGGTATAAATCCCACCTGGTCATAGTGTATTATCCTGGTGATCACTTGCTGTAATCTCCTTGCTAATATCTTATTTAAGATTTTAGCATCAATATTCATTAGGGAAATTGGTCTATAATTTTCTTTCTCTGTTTTTGCTCTGTCTGGTTTTGGTATCACCACCATATTTGTGTCATAAAACGAATTTGGTAGAACTCCTTCTTCACCTATTTTTCCAAATAATTTGTATAATATTGGAATGAATTGTTCTTTAAATGTTTGGTAAAATTCACCCATAAACCCATCTGGCCCTGGGGATTTTTTCTTAGGGAGTTCATTAATGGCTTGTTCAATTTCTTTTTCTAATATGGGTTTATTTAAGGATTTTATTTCTTCTTCAGTTAACCTGAGCAGTTTGTATTTTTGTAAATATTCATCCATTTCATTTAGATTGTCAAATTTATTGGCATATAGTTGGGCAAAATAATTCCTAATTATTGATTTAATTTCCACTTCATTGGTGGTAACATCACCCTTTTCATTTTTGATACTGGTAATTCTCAGCAGTATATTTAAAGCAGGAACTGACCAAAAGGATAGAGCCTTTTGAGAGGGGAAGGGAAAGTAAACACACATAAGGCACTTACTATGTGTCAAGTACTATGCTGAACAATTTAGAAATATTATCTCATTTGATTCTCACAACCCTGGGAGGGAGGTGCTATTATTACCCCCATTTTACAGTTGAAAAAACTAAGGCAAAATAGGGTAAGGGATTTGCCCAGGATCACATAGTTAGTAAATATCTGAGACAGGATTTGAACTCGAGTCTTTCTGACTCCTGGCCCAGAGAGATCAGGAGAAAGGGGAAAGATTTTGACTGTAGACATTTCCGTTGGCTCTTCTTCCCCTTTTCTCCTGTTGAGAAGTACTTCCATCCTGCAATTCTTCCCATTTGAATTACTCATTCTCCATTCAGTTCTATTCCTTCCATGCAGCTGGGATGAGGAAAATGGAGCCTTGAAGTGGATCAGGTCATCAGCAGATGTTTGTTGCTTATGGTTGGTGCTGCTGCTGAAGCCTGCACACAGGAAGAAGAGTCTCAATTTCCTCTGCTCTCTCTCTCTTCTTAACTCCTTACAGTTTTCTGACTTTATCATGTCACCAAAACTGCTCTCTCCATAGTCACTCCTAGCTGGCAGATCCAGCAGCCTTTTCTCCATGCTCCTTCTCCTTGACCTCTCTTTGGCCTTTGACACTGTGGATCACTCTCTCCTCCATGACACCCTCTTCTCTCTGGGTTTTCACTGCTCAGCTCCCTCTCCTGGTTCTCCTTCTACCTCTCTGACTGATGCTTCTCAGTCTCCTTTGCTGAATCTTTATTCAGGACACTCCCACTAACTGTAGGTGTTCCCTAGGGGCCTCCTCTCTTCTCCCTCTATACTATTTCACTTGGTGATCTCATCAGCTCTCATAGAATCAATTATCATTTCCATGCTGAGGATTCTCAGGTTCCTTTTCATTTTTTTTCATGTAAAACAAGAAAAACAACATGCTAAAAACAGCGACATGAAAAGAATAATACCCAAGCTCCTGTTATATGCATTCTGGAAGCTACCCTTAGTAACAGTCTATGTTTGAAAAGTACTTTTGATTTTTGATTTTTGCCAAAAATAGAAACGCTTTATTTACACTTTAAAACACTTTACGGAAACCAAGGGATCATGTCTTCAGAGTCATGAAGTATCACCTGGCTTGGTGGTGATAAACCCTCCCTGCCCCATGGACTATTCTAGAAGATCTATCCAGTGTTAGAGACTGTTACTAGTCAGATTACTTTTCCAGCCCTAATTTCTCTGTATTCCAAATTCTCATCTCTAAACTGGATGTTCTATAGGCATCTTAAAAACTGAGTTAATTATTAATTATTTCCACCACTACCCCAAGCCCTCTCTTCTTCCAAACTTCTCTATTGCTATCAATTTGTCGTTCAGTCATTTCAGTCATGTCTGACTCTTCCTGACCCCCTTTGGGGTTTTCTTGGAAAAGATACCAGAGCAGTTTGTCATTTCCTTTTCCAGTTCATTTTACAGATAGGGAAACTGAGAGAAACAGGGTTAAATGACTTGCCCAAGGTCACGCAGCTAGTAAGTGTCTGAGACCAGATTTGAACTTGGGAAAATTAGTCTTCCTGACTCCAGGCCCAGTGCTCTATCCATTAAGGTACCACCTAGCTGTCGTACTACTATCAAGGGTACCACCATCCTCCTAGTCACCCCGGCTCAAAACCTAAGTGTCATCTTTTTTTTCCTTTTTTTTTTTTTTTTGCAGAGCAATGAGGGTTAAGTGACTTGCCCAGGGTCACACAGCTAGTAAGTGTCAAGTGTCTGAGGCCCGCTTTGAACTCAGATCCTCCTGAATCTAGGGCTGGTGCTTTATCCACTGCACCACCTAGCTGTCCCTACCTAGGTGTCATCCTTGACTCCTCCCTCTCTTTCACCTGCCATATACTATCTCTTGCCAAGATCTGTTGATTTTACATGATGACCCCTTCTCTCCTCTGAAACTGTCACTAGCTTCGTCGGGGCTCTCACCTCTTCATGCCTGGGCTACTGAAATCAATGCTGGTTGGCCTCTCTGCCACAAAAACAGTTCATCCTTCACTCAGCTGGCAAAACAATCTTCCTTAAGCTCCCTAAAGTGTCAGTCCGACCATGTCACTGCACCCCCAGCACACACACATGCACACACACAAGCACACATGCACACATACATGTGCGCACACACACACCCCACTCAATGAACTCCAGCCATTCCCTCTTGCCTTCTGGATTAAATATCAAATCCTTTGCTTAATGTTTAAAGCCCTTCATAACGTGCCTCTTCCAGCACCTTCCTGGTATCCTTGCACTTTACTGCCCCGCCCCTTCCACAGACACTGGCCTCCTTGCTATTCCTCACACAAGACCTTCTGGCCACACTTAGACTTCTCTCCCTCCTCCTCTATACCTTCTGGTTCCCTGGCTTTCAGGTCTCAACTAAAACCCCCCTTTTCACAGGAAGCCTTTTCTGATCCCTCTTAATCCTAGTGCCTTCCCTCTGAGACTGCCCCCAGTTTAGCCTGTGTATATATCGTCTGTCAGACAAGAGGCTAATGTTCAAGCCTCCTTTCTGAGGACTTTCATTACAAGGCTGCTCATTAGCTGTTTTCCATTTCACCTCCACTGAATAGAGCCTGATCAATGATGAGTGGACTCTTTTCTTCGCTTTCTGTGGGTGACCCTCTCAGGCAGTCTACCATTGCTGCCAATGCCATTAACTGGTGATAGCCAGTATTTGCTCAGGTGCTCAGGAAAGGGGGGGGACAACAGCTACCTTTTGTTATCTCACGAGGTCCTCTATAGCTGGAAAGAAGACCCTGTACAGAGAAGTCCTGCTGTTTTGGTATGATGGACAACCCTCCTTGGTCTCTCCATCCTTCCTCACTCTGGGATAACTTCAGGGATCACAGTGATGCATCCTTTAAAAGAAAAGATGACTTGCAGCTCCACTTCTAGAGTCATGCGGATTCTTCCTCTTGAGGTGTGAAGGGATGGGGCAGAGGGCAGAGGAGATTGGCTCAAGCCTGTGCCGGAGCTCCCTGCTGCCTTTGTCTTTGGATAGTTCCTTTCCTGAGTAGGTGAGCAAAGGTCAGGTTTGAGGTGGGGTTCGTCCAGTCTGGGAGGCCACCTCCTGAGTCCAAGAGGTCTGGAGGTCCTGAGTAAAGCTGGCTGGTGGCAAGGGGAAGCTTCTGCATTGGATAAGATGGCCCCTGACAAGGGGGCTGGACCCAGCCTGGCCATTTTTCCAGCAACCTATACAGGAGTTCTTTGTCAGGGCAGAGATGAGGTGAAATGCAAAGTGCTTGATCTGGTGAGGTTTGAGAACCAGCCTCACAGAAGAATAGAACAGTAATTCTAAGTCGTTACTGAATTCTTTGTTTTGTGTCTGGCACATATTAGGTGTTTAATAATTGTTGACTGGATGGTGCAGTGGATAAAGCACTGGCCCTGGATTCAGGAGGACCTGAGTTCAAATCTGGCCTCAGACACTTGACACTAGCTGTGTGACCCTGGGCAAGTCACTTAACTCTCATTGCCCCACAAAAACAAAAACAAAAAACCCAAACAAATAATTGTTGACTGTTGACTAACACATTGGTCTTCAAGTATCTGAAGGGCTCTGTCATGGATAAGAGGGATGAGGTATATTCAGCTTGGCCCAAAGAGGCAGAACAGGAAGCAGCAGGTGGAAGTTAAGCTTGGAGGGGGGAAAGTTTGTGAGACAATTGGAGTTACCTAAAAATGGAAGGGAAAGTGAGTACCTTGGGAGGTAGTGAGTTCCCCATCACTAGAGGTTCTTCAAACACAGGTCTGAGATGTTGTGGATGGGGCTTCTTGGTGTGGTAGAGACTGGGCACATTGCCACTGGTATTCCCTTCTAGCCTTGAGTCAGGGACTCTGAGGAAGCTGATCAGTTCCAAGGAAAAAGGAAGCCCTAGTCAGAGGGGTGGAGATGGGTGGAAGGGAAGGAGGGGGAAGAGTGGTTGGGCTTAGGCAGAGGGTTCTGTGGAGAGGGTCTGGGAGGGGCTTGAGGGACCACCACTGAGGTCCCCATAGATGCTGGCCAAGGCTGGACTGCAAAGAAAAGCTGGAGTCACTTCCTGAAGCCATTGCTGCAATACGGAGCCGGAGGGTACTATGAGAGGGGACCAGAGGATTCAGACCAAGCTGCAACCCCTCTCTGTTCTCTCTCCTAGGATGAGGCACACTCCTGGCTGCCTCTACTCTCTCCCCCACCTACTCCTCTCTCAACCTCGCAGAAAAGGGCTTTCTCCCCCTCCTCAGGGACCTCTAATTCCTTGGTAGGTCTTCTTGCTTATTGGAGGCACTTGATATATATTTGCTGTGTACTAAGGGGTAGCGCATGCACAGACCCCAGCAAGAGGCTCAGCGGATGGAGCGCAGTGGGAGTGGAGCCCCACAGATATTCAACACCTGGTTCTGGTGGGCTAACCAGGTGGTTGGGGGGGCTGTGGAGCTGGAATTGAGGGGGTGGGGCTGGGGGTGGAGGAGAGGGACCTCAGTCAGCCTCAACCTGGCCTCTTGGGCTCCTTTGCTGATCACATCCTTGCAAGACACAAGGCTGTGAAGCCCCCTCCCCCCCCCCTCCCAGGCAGCCATGGGAATACAAGCCTGGCTTTTTTGCCTGTCTCAGCATTTGGCCTTTCACACCAGGTGAAGAGAGGGATATCCCGCCATCTGGATTGTGGGAGCCAGCTCGGCAATCAATGCCCTGAGGAATAAGGAGTGACTTTGGTGAGCAGCTTTCGCCCTCCAGCCCAGTGCAGCTAAACTGAGGACTCAGTCAGCCGCCAGGCCGCCTCTAGACAGGGGTCAGATGTTATGCAGGAACTGCTAAGAGTGAGCCCATTGTCCCCAGAGACTCATGTGGGAGAAGGGAAAATGTGTTCCTGCGTTTGGGGAAGGAACGTTCGTATTGTTTTATTGCTCTATCTTTGAGATCAATATCTGTTTTCACCATCTCCAGACCTCCTTCCAATCCCAGCTAAAAATCCCACCTTCTGTGGGAAGCCTTTCCCATTGCTCTTAATTCTCCTACTTTCCCCGTGCTGATTATCCTCAATTTAGCCTATACATAGCTTGTCTGTACCTAGATATTTGCATGCTGCTCTCTTTGCCCCCACCCCCACATTAGACTGTGAGTTCCTTGAGAACAGAGATTAGATTTTTCCTCCCTTTCTTTGTACCCCAGGGCTAAGCGAAGTGCTGGGCACAGAGTAGACTCTTAAATGTGTCAACTTGTTAAGTGACTAAATGTAACTAAGGTGCTAGAAACTGGCCCCTCAAAGTAGGGGAGCTCAGCCAGTGGGGGTAAGAGCCGGAAGCAGTAGAGAAGACACCCTTAACTCTCTCAGGGTGATCTAGAATCCAGAGCAGGAGATGCCATGGCCTTCAATGGGGAGGGTTGGCCAGAAAGCATACATTACAATTGAGAGTTTCTGGGGAAATGTATGTAGTTCATATAGGCACATGACCAGATCTCGGTTAAAGGGGCTCATCTTTTCTCTTAGGTTCCAATTTGTTTTTTTAACCTTGCTTGTTCTACTGTTTACAGTTTAAAGATTGACAGAGAAAATGGGAGCCCAACTGGATCTGAGGAATTCAGCTTTCTGTCTTGTTTTTGAGAAAGAATGCTGAGTAATGGATAGAGTTGGTTTCAAAGCTAGGAAGATCTGGGTTCAAGTGTTGTCTCATATCCATGTGAGCCTGGACAAAACACAGATCTCCCAGCACCCCCAAGCAACTCTCTAAGACCAGGAGTTGCAAAGAAGGGGTGGACTTACTCTGGCAGAAGGAGTTTCCTCTCCTTCAATGAAATAATGACAGTTCTAGGTCCTCCCTTGTTGTTGTTTTTTTGGTTTTGTTTTTTTTGGGGTTTTTTGTGGGGCAATGAGGGTTAAGTGACTTGCCCAGGGTCACACAGCTTGTAAGTGTCAAGTGTGTGAGGTCGGATTTGAACTCAGGTCCTTCTAAATCCAAGGTTGGTGCTTTATCTACTATGCCACCCAGCTGCACCCCTCCCCCCTTGTTTTTTAACACTATACCATGTTCCCCTATTCTGGTCTTCCTTGATTTTCCTTTTGCCTCCAACTAAAAAGAAGTCCTTTTATTGTTTTGTTTGTCCTATTCTGGGTGTAGCCTCCACTTTATGCTGCTCTGTAGATACAACTCCCCTCCCCCTTCCATCTCCCCTCTTTTTTGTGTTGTCTCCCACATTAACTGCCAGAGAGCAGGGACTGTACTGCCTGTTTGTATTTGCATCCCTAGCACAATGCTGAGCACAAAGCATGGAATAAATTTCTCTCTCTCTCTCCCTCCCTCCTGGTATGTTCTTGGTATCCGTCCTTGTAAATGTTCCCCTTCTTCCTTTTTTGTTCTAGACCTTTTAAGATCTAAACTTTATCAGAGAGCTCCCTGTGCAGCCACATTGGATTCTTCTAGATGGCTTTCCCTATTCACATTTGCATTGTTAGGATTTTGTCCTTGAAGACCTTGCACTTCTCCTGACTCATCTCTTTTAGCATCTCTGGCCACAGGATCATGTGGACTGTGATTGCACATAATAAGCACTATAGAAAACTTGCTAATTTGAATGTTTAAATCTCTGAACCTCTTGAGAAGACGAAGTCTAGAGGACATGACTCACTGCACCCAGCAGTCAGCTATCCCAAATGCAGGAACAACTTTCCCTCAAGATTCATTCCCCAACTCACTCTTTGTTATGAGTCAGAATCTTCATAAACTGTAATCTAGAATCTCTAGTTTTGAAATACATGTGAGAGAGACAGGGACTTGTAGTAGAGCCACCCCAGGTTGTGTCAAAAGACTAGAGTGATGTGAATAAAGCACTGGCCCTGGATTCTGGAGGACCTGAGTTCAAATCCAGCCTCAGACACTTGACACTTACTAGCTGTGTGACCCTGGACAAGTCACTCAACCCTCACTGCCCCACAAAAAAAATAACAAAAGACTAGAGTGTTCATTGTGACTCTTATGCTCACTAGCTAGGTGACATTTAAGGTCTCTGAGCTTCAGTTTCTTCATATATAAAATGGGATAATGTTTGTACTACTTACAGTCACCTTGTTATCTTCCTGAGACCCTGGAACATCCCTCCATGATGCTGGCCCCCTTCCCCCATTGGCGAGTTCTCCTTGGAGCTTCACGGAATTGCTTCATAAGTCAGTACTTCCCACTTACAGGACTTTAACTCTATGCCACCCCAGCCTCCAGACCCTCATGATTTCTAGCTACCTTTTGTGTATCTTCCCCAATTAGAATATAAGCTCTTTGAAGGCAAGGACTTTTCCTCTTTTTGCTTGTATTAGTATCCCCAGCACTTAGCACAGTGCCTGGCACATAATTAGTGTTTAATAAATGCTATTTTCCTTGCCTGCTTCATAAGGTTGCTGTGAAGAACAAACTCTGTAAGCTGTGTTGTTGTCATTTAATCAACCAAACTGAATGGTGCATGGATTTCCTATATAGAAAGTGGTCATCTTGCTCCTGTTCAAGTACCTCTAATGACAGGGAGCTCACTACCCTACAAAGCAGCCTGGGCCATTTTGGGAGGGCCTTGTTTTACTTGTGCTGAAATCTATCTTTGTGTAACTTCCACCTCTGGGTCCTGGTTCTGCCCTCTGGGATGGAGCAGAATAAGGGGAATCCCCCTTGCACAGGCCACCCTTAGAGTGGTGGAGGCCGATGATTGCCTTCTGGCCAGGCAATGAGCATTACTACAGGGACAAAGTCTGAACAGACTTTGGTCTAAAGGAGCAGGCCTTTCTTGAACTTAACATTGAGAACTCTGGAGAGGGGAAGAAGAGCCAAGAGGACAGAGTGATAGGAGCCAGGATGGCTGAGCTCTCTTCCCCCAAACACCTTAAAACAGATCTAGAAAATGCATTAGATTCTGAAGGGAAAATCCAGAGAAAAATTAGTGAGTCCTTTGTCCAGACTGGCTCAGCACAGGAGACAGGCAGGAAGGTCTGGGAACGTCGGGGATGGGTTGGGCCAGGATCACATACTGAATGGAGCAGAAAGCAGCTGCAGACCAGAGGAAGAGGTCCCAGCCCCATTTGGGGCACTGAGATGGGGGGCAGGTGTGAATCAGCAGCTTTGTCTCCCATTACCCAGTTCTGGGTCACAGATCCAAGAGGCGCTGAGAACAGGACCTTTGAATGGGCGTAGGAAGACTCTGGGCAGTGTATGGAGTTAGGAAGAAGTTCAGAAGTCAGAAGCAGCAATGGTGGTATGGCTCAGACCCCCAACATCTAGCCCAGACTAAAGGGGAACCCATAATACCACTGCTCTGAACCAACAGAGCTTTCCAGCTGACTTATAGGGGATGAGTCCAGAAACAATATGTTGTTGCTCAGTCCCAAGTCAGAACTTTGCCTAGGCCAGGAAGCAGCAATCTGTCTTTGTCCTGAATCAGACAACTCTGGGAGTACTGAAAGCTTGCAGGTCCCCAGTCTGTCCCTGAGATTCTAGAATAACATAACATTCTGAACCCCCAGAAACCAGTAACAGGACTAGTCCAAACTTTCCCTGATGAAGTGCAGCAGAACCCAGTCCTAACATAAAGTCTGACATCTGGAAGCAGGCTGGAAGAATGGGCAAACAAAAGAATCCTATTATGGGGGCAGTTAGGTGGTGCAGTGGATAGAGCACCAGCCCTGGATTCAGGAGGACTTGAGTTCAAATCTGGCCTCAGATACTTTACACTTACTAGCTGTGTGACCCTAGGCAAGTCACTTAACCCCAACTGCCTCACAAAAAAACAAACAAAAAGAATCCTATTATGGTAGGAGGGAAACTCAAGACACAAACCCGAAGAGAATGACTCTAAACATCTATAGGCAGAGCCTCAGAGAAAAATATGGCATAGGTAGAAATTCAACTAGAATTCCTAGAAGAAATGAAGCAAGAATTAAAATTTTTTTTTTTATAAATGAGACAACTTGAGGAAAAATTAGAAAAGAAATGAGAGCTAAGGAAGAAAGAACTGGAAAGAGAATTAACAGCTTCTAACATGAGGTACAAAACTTCTTCCAAGCAACAAACTCCCTGAATATTTATTAGGAAGGAACAAATGGAAGCCAGTGACTCCATGAAACAACAAGGTACCTTAATAAAAAGTCAAAAGTCTGAAAAAAAATGGAAGAAAATGTAAGGTATCTACTAAGAAAAAACAAATGACCTGAAAAATAGATCAAGGAGAAAAAATTTAAGAATAGGTGTATGATTTTTAAAAAGAGTCTAGATATCCTATTTAAAGAAATCAAAAAAGACAACTGCCCAGATCTTTTAGAGCCAGAGGACAAAGTAAAAATAGAAAGAATCCACCTGTAACCTCCTGAAAGAGAATCCCAAGCTGAAAACTCCCAGGAACATCCAGAGCTTCCAGGTCAAAACAAAAAACACTGTAAGCAGCTAGAAAGAAAGAAGTCAGGTACTGAGGAACCACAGTCAGGATCACACACGATTTAGCAGCCACCACCGTGAAGGAGCAGAGAGTTTGGAGTATGATATTCCAGAATGCAAGGGAGATGGGCTTATGGCTAAGAAAAACTTACCCAGCAAAACTGAGTATAATCTTTTGGGGTGGGGTGGGGTGGGGGTGGGGAAGGAATGGATTTTTAATGAAATAGAAGACTTCCAAGCATTTCTGATGAAAAGTCCCAAGTGACAGAGAAACTCTGAACTTTGAATACAGGAAGAATAACATAAATAGGTAAATACGAATGATCAATGATAAACAGGGATAAACTGCTTACATTCAAATATGGGGAAATGGGGGTGGCTAGGTGGCGCAGTGGATAAAGCACCGGCCCTGGATTCAGGAGGACCTGAGTTCAAATCCGGCCTCAGGCACTTGACACTTACTAGCTGTGTGACCCTGGGCAAGTCACTTAACACCCATTGCCCCGCAAAAAACAAAAAACAAAAAAATTTAAAAAAATATGGGGAAATGATAACATGCCCTCCCTGAACTCTTATCATCATGAGGATTCATAGAGGGAGACTAAGTATAAAAAACCTGAGTGTAATTTTGTTATGTCTTGATGATCTTAAGAAAAGAATGGGAAAGAAAGGAAGAGGAATACATGGTGGGAGGGCTAGGGAAAAGAAGGTTAGGGACAATTATATTACATTATCAAGGCTTGCCATTGGATATCCTTACAATTAAGGGGGGAGGGGAATGGATGAGACATGACTGTTACCGCATTCTGAACTGGTCAGAAAAAGGAAGAATATGCACACACGTTGTTGGATACAGAAATGCATTTCATTCTATAGGGAAATAAGAGAGAACTGGGAGAAAGGGTGAGTAGGAGGTTAGATTAAGGAAGGGATTAGTCCTAAGCAAAACAAATTTTAAGGTGCAAAAATAGCGATAGTTTTGAAGTAGCAAAGAATGGGAATCTGAGGGGGTGCCCACAAATTGGAGAATGGATGAAAAAGGTGTGGTAGATAACTTTGAGGGGATATACTATTGAGATAATAAATACTCTCTTATCAGTGTGATGACTAAGCAGGACTCCAGAGGAAGAATGATGAAACCTGTCACCCACCTCCTCACTTAGAGAGGTTGAAGGACTCAGAACGTAGAACAAGACAAATGCATTTTGGGACACAGCCAATATGGAAGTTCGTTTTGATTAGCTCTGTGTGCTTGTAATGGGTTTTTATTTTTCTCACGTTTTCCGTTGTGGTGGAGAGGCAGGGAAGAAAGCCCATTCTGGCCGATTAAAACAGAAGATTTAAAAAATCTAAACTTGTTTAAATTTCCTTTTAAACAAAGAGACCGAGGGAATCCATGGGTTACCAGGGAGGCTGGGGAGGGGGGCGGGTGGTTAGAGGGGCATGTCCTGGCATGGGGTCATTGTTCTATTCCCCTGCCCTCCCCTCACAGGTCCCAGGGATTTTTCCAAGGCTGTTGCTGCTGCTTTGGATAGTGAACTATGAAAGCTGTGAGTGGAAGTACCCAAGTGGGGAACTTAACTCTCCCTGTTTTGTTGTCTGCTCCCTTACAGAGCAGGAGTCAAAGAAGAGACTCCTCCTGGTCTTTGGCTGTTTGCGACCCTTTCGACCCCAATGCTTCTCAAATCGTTGTGATACATCAAGGAAGGAAGGATGGAAACCAGCATTTATTAAGCTCCTACTATGTGCCAGGCACTGGGCCAAGGGCTTTACAAACAGCATCTCCCAATGCCCCTAGGAGGTGGGTGCTAGGGTTACCCCCATTTTACAAATAAGGAAATGGAGGCTCAGAGAGGGTAACTGGCCACCAGTCCCACAGCTAGTAAGTGACTGAGACAGGACCCGGTGACTGTGATTCCGGCCCTCCTTCTGTGCACTGGGATGCCCAGCAGCCCCTCCCTCCCGATGAGATCACTAGCCTCCTGAAGGCCCAGGAGGATGGGGGCAGGGAGGGGTCCCCTTTCTCCGTGGCCGGCCGAGATTTCAGTTGCCAGTTAGCAAGTGCCTGCAGTGTTCGCCAGGTGGAGCAGCCCTTAGATTGTACAGGGGGAGGCGGGACTCGATGGAACTTTCTCCCCTAAGAGTGAGCACTGTCCAAGAGCAAACAGGCTGCCCAGGGAGAGAGTGACATGATATAGCAAACTGAGATTGAGCTGATTGCCTACTGTGCGCTGGGCACTGCCTGAGAGGTAGTGAGAGCACCGTGGAGGGGCGGAGGGGAGCTATGCGTTCCCCTGCATGGGGGTGCTGAATGGCCATCTCCAGCAGGCCAGGGCCTGGTCCCCTATACTGTGGGGTGGCCCCAGGGCTTTCTGGGGATTGAGGCTCTCTGGGATGAGGCACTATGGTCCTCAGGGCTGGGCTCTGCTCTGCCAAGGAGGAAAAGCTCTGGCCTAAGGCCCTGCCCAACCCTGCCCTCTGCCCCTTTGCTGCCATCCTATGCTCCTAAAAGAAGAAGGGGCATTGCCTGTGACTGCCTGTCTTCAGGCACTCACCCCTCTGGGTTGCATCCTCAGGGACACCAAGTATCCAGGTTATAAGGGCCCCTCTTGGCTGCTCTCCTTGGTAGGAACGCACCCCAGCTTCCTCCTGAGGCACAATCTCAGGGCCCCATGGAGAGGCACCTAAAAGAGCCCCAAATTCTGCAGTCACTCACTACACTAGGCTGGGGCCCCAGGGAGGGGGCCCCATCCCACCCAGAGCCAGAGGGACAGGACCCCACCCCTCCCTGAGGCAGGCACCCAATAGCAGCCCCTGCTTTGGGAACTGCTGGAAGGGAAGGCCAGTGGCTGTTTCCTCCCCCAGGCCAGAGCCCAGGCAGGGGCTAAGGCGCCCCCCACACACACCCAGAAGCTTTGACAGCAGTGACTCCCAGTGTGGCCGTGGGGACCTCAGATTTCTGGAGAGATCTAGCACAGGGTCTGGGGAGGCCCCAGGTGCCAGGGGCAAGGAAGCTCAAAGCCAGGCCAGATGGAAAGCTGCTAGTTTGTGTCTCCAGGGAAAAGCCAAATGGGGCTTTGCGGTTCACTGACCTGAAGGCACATCCTGAGTTCCAGGAGAGCCTGACCCCGTTCAGGGAGTCTGATGGGGAGAGACAGTGGGCAGGCTGGCCCAAAGGGGCTCCACGGGGCTGCTGGTAGAGCTGGGGGGGGGGCCGCTGCATGCGGCCTGGGTGCCCGCCCTGAAGGCTCTCCGAGGTGGGCTGGGCTGGGCTCATGGAAGGAGCTGATGAGATATGACTGGGACAAGCAGACATCGGCCTCAGAGCCCACCAGGGGAAAAGGCGAGGAAGAGACCCAGGCCAGAAGGCTGCCGGTTTTATGGCTCCTCCGGCCCTGAAGAAGGGGTAGCGCAGGCCCCACAGGCCCCTGCTCATCTTGGCCTGGACCCTACGACGCAGCAGCAGCAGCAGCAGCAGCAGCAGCTCGGGGCCTCAGGGGAGACCAGATACATCCCCTCAGACCCCAAGTCTTGAAGGTCCTCAGAGCACCAAGGAGGCAGGGGCCACTGCACCCACTGTCACCATCACCACCACTGCTGCGGCAGAGGGCTCAGGCCTCCTCTCTGGGCCTTGCAAGGCCCCAAGGGTTCAGGAGAGTTAGGGGAGGACGGGCAGACCACTCTCTCTGTCCCCCTCTCCCCTCCCCTGGCTGGCTCTAAGCCGCACCTTCTGCCAGGGGCAGGGCTGGGAGCGGCAGACACCCCACCCCCAGCTCCTCAGACCCCTTCTGCTGTTCCCCGCCCCCACCGGGGGCAGCCCAGGGACATTCCCGGCTTTCCTCTCCTTGCCAAACATTGACCAGACTTCATGTCTTCATCCTTATTTAAAAAATAAATTATCCCCTTCCCTCCCTCCCCACCCCACTCAGCATCGACAAAATAAAATAAAATAAAATACAGCAAACACTGAGGGAAGAGACGCTCCCAGAGGCCCTGGAGGCCAGACCCTGCCAGCCAGCCAGTCAGGGCCCCCCAGTCCACCTAGGGCCCTCAGCATCAGGCAGGGCCCCCCAGTCCCGGACAGGTTCCTCAGTCCCAGGCAGGTTCCTCAGTCCTGGGCAGAGTCCCCCAGTCCTGGACAGGGCCCCCCAGTCCCGGGCAGGTTCATCAGTTCTAGGCAGAGCCCCCCAGTCCTGGGAAGAGCCCCCCAGTCCTGGGAAGGTTCCCTAGGACCCCAGTCTGGGGTGAGTGTTTCTCACAGGAGGCCATGCCTCCATGGAAGGAAGCTGGGCGGGTGGAGACTGGCACTGGTGGCCCTTGGCCGGGCAGCTGCTCCTGCTCTCACGGGCCCCTTGGCACTTGCCCACCCAGAGGCTCCTTGTCCATCCGGGGGTCCAATGAAAATGAAGGTGGCTCTCCCATCACAGGTTGGGTCTGGCATCCTGTGGAGGCTGGGGCTTTGAGTGCCAAGTCCTGGGCCCTTCAGATGCCGCTGGTGAGGTCAGTGATGACATGGGCCTTCACCAGCTTCCGAAGGAACTCCTTCTCTCGCTGGATGTTGTGTGTCCAGGACTGAAAGTGAAAAGAAGCTTGGTCACCCAGGCTGCAGCCCCCACCTCTCGCCCCTTGGCCCAGCTGGGCCAGACAGCAGAAGGCCAGGATCCCTGTGGCCCCCTTACTGTGGGCAGGGCCCAAGTCCGCACACCACTGGGCAACATACTCCCAGCTGGAAGCCTGCAGTCAGGGGGCGGGGGGCATCTTGTCCAGCCTGACCCTGAGCCACGCCCAAGCCCCCAGAAGCCAGGCTGGATGCGGAAGCTTGAATGGAAGAAGCCTTTCCTTGTGTCAGGAGGCTGCTGGGAAGGGCAGGCTCCAGGCTCGGGGCCTTGTCTATGGAGCAGTTCTTCAGGCCAGCTCTTAGCCAGGGCCCGGGAGGTTGGGGACACTGGCTGATTTGGGACTGACCCTTGGAGACTGGGAAGGTGGGGCCCTGGGACAAAGCCTTTGGCATGGATGGCCTCATGGTCTCTGGCCCTGAAAGGACAACAGTGTGCCCAGAGATTAGCAGGGTTGCCTACGGATGGGGCTGGGGACAGGAGAGGGGTGTGGTGGTGGTGATGTCTGCTGGGCTGAATTTTTCTCATTTCTGAGGTGATGGAAAACATGTCTATACCAGTTGCCTTTCCTGGGGGATGAAGACATGGCACTAACTCAGGGTGGGTGAATGCGCCCAGGCCTGGGATGCCATCAGGAGGCTCCATGGCTGGGGTGCAGCTGGAGCTGTCTGGGGCAGCAGGCCCTAAGGGGCAAGAAGGAAGGGACAGGAAGGCCCAGGGACCTGTGGCTGCACTGACCGCCTGGCTCTGAATCTAAATAAGTCTCTTTTTTCCTAAAGGAGACAGACAGGAAAGAGAAAGGGGCAGGACACCTAGCAAGGGTTCTGGAGCCGGGGATCTCAGGACCTCGGACAGGCATTTAGAGCACAGGGCAGGAGGATAGCTGCTGCAGAGACGCCAGTGTGGAAGAATTCCCTAAGGGCAGGACCTCTGTGAACTTGCTACTTCCTTATCCCCACCCCCACCAGCTCCTGGGGCAGCTCCAATGAGGGAATGACAAGCATAGGACAAAGGACCCCTGGGGGTCTCCCAGGTGGGGCCCGAGAGCTCAGGTCCACTGCCCCTGATTAACATCACTTGTCAGCAGGGACCTTCTCATGCCCACAGTCCCCATCAAATCTCTGAGGAAACTCAGCTCAGCCCCTCCCTGAAGCAACATCCCTCAGAAGTGAGCTCGAAGAACTCTAGGGATGGGAAAATCACTACCAGACAAGGAAGCTCATTTTACTTGGCACTTGAGGTCCTCCCATTGTTCCCCACGGACACCCTCTCTGGTCCAATGGCACAGACCTTGTCCTGCCCTCACCTCTGCCTGGGTATTTAAGCATGGCAGCTCCTCCTCCTGTCTCCTTACACTTAGCCCTGTCCCTCATCCGGTTCTGGGTCCCTCAGACTCGGAGCCCCTGGCACCCAGCTGAAGTCCCCTCCAAGGCGGGAGGGTAAAGACAGGCTGCCTGCAGGACAGGACCCTGGGCTGCAGCTGCCCTCCAGTCATCCTGGCCACAGGAGGGGCCTCAGAGAGTGGACCTCAGGTCGGCCCGACTCTAGCTCCCCTCCCCTCTCTGAGACTCAGTTCTCAACTCTGTGAAATGGAGCAGCAGCTGTCAAGAGGGTCTTTAAGTTCCCCACCTCAGAAGTTCTAAGGAGAGCCTGAACGACCCTTGAATACATACAGGCGGGGGCCCTGAGCAAGCGTCCGTCACCCTGGCACCCCAGGGTTACTCCCAGGACCCCAGTGAAAATAAGAGTCAGGCAGCCTGCGCAAGAGCTGGGAGAACCAGTCTGGAGCCTCCTCTATACCTGGAAAAAAATGCTAAAGATGCTCCTTCAAGATAAGTTACAAATGCCTGAACAATCTGAGTGACCCTGAAAGTGCGGAGCAGCTGCATCATCATGAGTGCCGCACACTCGTTTCAGAAAGAAGGGCAGACGCGTGAGCTTGGAGAGGTACCCACTGCTCATGGTTGGGCCTGGGCAATAGAATAAAAACAACAGTGCTCTGGAAGGCCGAGGTCCTCGAGGGAGAGGGGCTTGCCCTGGAGCAGCTCACAGGGAATCCCAGAATCTGAGAGCTGAGGGACTAGAGGCCTCAGTGACTCTTGTCCAACCTGCCACAATGTGCCTGACAAGTGGACATCCAGCTTCTGGGATGGGGAGCTCACTATATCCCACCACAGCCCAGCCCATCCAAGGGAAGCACCCATTATTAAGAAGCTGGTCCTGGGGCAGCTAGGCAGCACAGTGGATAAAGCACCGGCCCTGGATTCAGGAGGACCCGAGTTCAAATCTGGCCTCAGACACTTGACACTCACTAGCTGTGTGGCCCTGGGCATGTCGCTTAACCCTCACTGCCCCCCCCCAAAAAAAAGAAGCAGCAGGTCCTTACGTGCAGAATCATCTGCCTGCTCTGTCTAGACCTTTCTTCATAGGAGAGCCCCTCAGCCATCATGTCCCCCATGGGCCTTCTCTCTGTTGGACTAAGAACCTTTTAGTGCCCTTCCCAGCTCATTAAAGTCCTCCCTAGACCGTGGCCCCCAGTGGGACAGGAGCCTCTGGGGGCAGGGGGGGAGTAGGGGGGGGCCACCTCCCTCTTCATGCAGCCCAGGATGCCCTGAGCTCTCCTGTGATTTTCCTGTGGTCTCGTGTGGATCTTGTGGTCCACTGACCTACCCCTACCCCTAGCTCCTTTTCACACAGGCCTCCTCCATCCTGAGGTTGATTTTCGGAACCCAAAGTGTAAGTCTTGACATTTATGATTAGATGTATTCTGATTAGATCTCATTCGATGGGATTCAGCCCAGAGCTTCAGCCTTCTAAGATCCTTTGGGATTCTGACTGTGTCACCCAGGGTGCTAGCTCTCTCTCTCTCCCCCAGCACTAGGCCACCTGCAGGTTGGCCAAGTGTGCCTTCAGCCAGGCACTGAGGAAAGTGTAGAACCACCCAAGGCCCAATGGGGCATGGGGGGCCTAGGGCTCTAGGCCAGGGGAGCCGGGAAGGTTTTCAGCTCTCTGCTCCCACTCCCAGTGCCCCCAAGTCCCCTGAGAAATAATTCAGACCTGGGGCTGGGTGCACCCCGCTACCTCCCACCCTATGCCCCACTCCTACCTCCTTGATGGCTGCCATGCGAACAGACTCGTAGTAATGAAGGGGGGCATTGGGTGAGCTCATGTCATAGCCAAAGCCGGCCACCGCCACCTGGTCACAGCTGTGCAAGGCCATGGTGACAGCCACGGTGCCCAGAGTAGGGATGTTCTGGGGGAGGAGGGAAGAGAGGATCAGAGTGGGGGGTATTTCCCCTCCTTCCCCACCTCCCAAGCAATGTCTGATGCTCCCTAGCTCGCTGACAAGCCTGAGCCCCAGCTCCAGCTCACAGCAGGCCCCATCCAGGGAGAGCAGCAAGGTGCCCTGGGGAGGGGTGCAGGGTGCAGGAAGGAGAAGCCAAATTCCCTATCCGGGACCAAGTATTTCCTCTGCTGTCACTACTGGGTCATGGCAACACTAGAACAGAGATAGAGGTCACAGCCAAATAGCTGGGAAGAGACCTAAAGCCCTCTGTGGAGAAGTGGAGGGAGGGAGGGAGAGACAGAGACAGACAGAGAGAGACAGAGACAGACAGAGAGAGACAGAGACACAGAGACACAAAGAGACACAGAGCCAGAGCCAGAGAGAGAAACAGAGAGACAGAAAGACAGTGACAGAGAGAAAAATAGAAAGAAATAAAGCAACAGAGGGGGGGGGGGGGATGCAGAGAGAGGGGCAGAGACACAGAGAGAGAGACAGAGACACAGAGACACAAAGAGACACAGAGCCAGAGACAGAGAGAGAAACAGAGACAGAAAGACAGTGACAGAGAGATAGAGACAGAGACAGAGAGAGACAGAGACACAAAGAGACACAGAGCCAGAGACAGAGAGAGAAACAGAGACAGAAAGACAGTGACAGAGAGAAAAATAGAAAGAAATAAAGCAACAGAGAGAGAGGGGGGGGGGATGCAGAGAGAGGGGCAGAGACAGAGAGAGAGAGACAGAGAGAGATGCAGGGAGATGGGCAGACAGGAGGCCTGGTGGGGAAGTGGTGGCTGAGCCGGTGAAAGAAGGGATGCCCCTTTATGGCCTCACTCAGGCACAGGTCTGGGGTGGAGATGCAGGGTCTGTCTCCTTGTGCTCGTGAGCCGAGCACAGTCCTGGGCCCCCACTCCCTTCTTCTGTGCATGCAGGCTTTCTAAAACTGAAGCTGGCTGGTGAGCTGCCAGCCTGGCTATAATCTCTCTGGATGAGTCCCGCTTTTCCTTGTCATGAGGAGTGGAGCAGTGTGGGTTTGTGTATGCGTGTGTATGTGTGTGCTCATACATGTGTGTATCATGCAGCGCATGCTCATGTAAGTAATTTGTTTATACATGCACACACACATTCTGTTTGTATGTGCACTGTATTGTGTGGATATGCACATGTGTTAGTGCATGTAGGCATGTGTAGGTATAGGCAGTGCATGTACTGTGCTGTATGTGTGTATGTGTGTGCGCGTACATGTGTTTATGAGTATGTGTGTGTTTATGGGTTTATGCACGTGTGTGCACATGTGTGGCCAAGACTTCGCTAAATGCTTCACCCCTGGTGAATTGACTTCATACAGGACTCAGGGCCCAGCTGTACTTCTCCTGGCACAGGCTGGGCCCTTAGGGAGAGGACCTCCCCAGAGGCACCTTCCCTGCCTGAGGGCGCTGCCTGCTGAAGGGCCTGCCCAGGGCCACCCTGCCTGTGCAGGGTCAGAGGCTGGACTGGAACCCAGGCCCTCCCGACTCTGAGACTGGCTCTCACCTTTATTCTGGACTCTGTGCCAAGGACACAGGTCAAGCTCAGCCTGGCTTTTCCCTTTCTGGGCAGCACCCGCGCTGAGACAGAGCTGTGCCTTGTGCCCACTCAGAACCCAAGGTTCCCATCACTTCTGCCGGTCAGGATCTGGCACCAATGACTGTGCCCTCCAGGTGGTCTGGTGCCTCCCACGCAGGTCAGCTTTCCCAGAACTCTGCCTTCCCTACCAGCTGGCTTTGAGACCCCTTCCTATGTTGGTCATACCCTCTCCTCAGTTCAGCCCTAGTCACACCCCTCTGGAGGTGGATAGAATGCAGGGCCTGGAGTCAGGAAGACCTGAGTTCAGATCTGGCATCAGGAAGTGCTTATTAAATAGGATCTTCCTCCCAGAGATGACGCTGGCTCCATGGAAGTTTCAGGCCTGGGGTATGTGCTATTTCTCCCAATCCTGTGCTCCTATAGTCTTCCCCTCACTAAGCCCTCCTGCCATCCTGGCTCAGCCAGGTTTCTTACCCCCCGGCCCATTAGGCCGTGGTTGAAGGGGAGTCCAATGAAACTGAAGGCTGCCTCCTGGATGAAGTAGGGATTGAGGATTCGTATCTCTGGTGGCTCCTTGGGCACTCGGGTGGCGACTGACTTCCAGAAACCATCTGAAGCACTCTGTGGGATGACAAGGATTAGAATAGAGATAATAAGGGTAAAGTGGAGAGGTGTGGGGCTGCAAATGAGATTCCAAAGGGTGTGAACCAAGATCAGGAGTATGAATAGGGGTCAGGAGGGTGTGAATGGGGAGAGAAGAGCATGTGACAAGGGAGCAGGAGAGCACACGCCTGAACCAAACTGAGGGGTGTGACTAGGGGTGAACTGGGGAAAGGGTGTGACCAAAATGGGACAGCACTG
Organism: Dromiciops gliroides; assembly: GCF_019393635.1. Taxonomy (NCBI): domain Eukaryota; kingdom Metazoa; phylum Chordata; class Mammalia; order Microbiotheria; family Microbiotheriidae; genus Dromiciops; species Dromiciops gliroides. The sequence goes on from NC_057864.1 coordinate 33,815,436, forward strand.
TGAATGGGGTGAGTCATGGGTGTGAAGGGGGATGAGATAAGTCATGACTGAAGATGCTACAAGGTTGTGAATGGGAATGGGGTAGGGGTATGAGCAGAGTTGGGCAAAGATATGGAGGTAAGTCAGAAGTGTGACTGGGGATAGGGTGAGGAGTGAATGAGAATGAGACAGAGATAGCAGAAATGAGGAAGAGGTGTGAATGGGGATGGGACAGAGACAGTGAAAATGGGGAGGAGGTGTGAATGGGGATGGGGCAGAAGTGTGAATAGGGATGGGACAGAGATAGTGAAAATGGGCAAGAGGTGTGAATAGGGATGGGACAGAAGTGTGAATAGGTATGGGACAGAGATGAGTAGAAATGAGGAAGAGGTGTGAATAGAGATGGGACAGAGATTGTGAAAATGGGGAAGAGGTAGGAATGGGGATGGGCAGGGGTGTGAATGGGGTTAGGAAAGGGACACGAATGGTGATAAGGCAGGTTGTCTTTGAGGATTGGATAGGAGGCGAATAGGGATATTCACACATTTAGGCCGAGGTCTGAAGGGGGTAGAACTGGCTATGAATGAGGATGAGACAGGTTATGATTAAGGATGAGGAGGAGGTATGAATGGGGAAGGGCACGACAGGGGCAGAGGTGTGAATGGGGATGACACAAGGTATAACGGGTGGGGGACCAGGGTGTGATCAGGGATGAACAAGCCTGTGGCGTAAGGGTGAAAAGCAGGCTCTATGGCAGTGGCTTCTGGGACAAAGGGGCCTTGGTCACCGTCTCATCTCAGCGCCCAGCCTCTGCCCCCTCCCCCTTCTCCTGGCCTCGCCCCCTCCCCCATCTCCACGCTAGCTCCCACTGCTGCTGCCTTGAAGGAGCTGGCCACTGTCTTGCTTTCTGTCTTCCTGGCTGCCTTGCTCTCTATCTTGCTTCCTTGCTCTGGCTTGATTATTCTGTCCTATAAGAAACCTGGAAAATGAAGACACAGGCAATTAGGCGGGATTCCCTCGGCTCCCCTCCCGCCTGCTCCCCTTGGCTCAGGGGATGACTGGGCGTGAGACCGTCAGTCCTTTCCCCCTCGAGGCCTTTCTCGTCCTCCACGAAATGAGGCTGTTGGATCAGCTGGCACCTGAGCTCTTGTCCAGCTCTGAATCGAATCATTAACCCTCTCCCTAAACATCTCCATGCCAAGCTCTCCTAAGCCTGCAGCTGGAGCCATTGTTGGCTATAGAGAAAGACACAGCTGGATTGTGGGTGGGGAAAGAGAGAGCACATGGGAGCCCCATGAGGCTGGCAGAGAGGGAGGAGAACACCCCCTGGCAGGGGAGTTCGGCTCCACAGGAAGAGCAGCCAGACCCGACCCAAGACAGCCGGGAAGCTGGGCTTCCAGGGAAGTGAGGAACTGATTCCCAAGAGAGCTCGGAGAGGGAAGGCCCCCACAAGTACGGGAAGCCCACAAGAAGTGTCACTGCCATTGGCAGCTGCCAAACCACAGGCCTTTTGGTCATCATTTCTCCTGAGGGACCCATCGGCTGCTGGCCAATCAGTAGGAGGCAGACAGAGAGAAGAGAAACTGGCCCTGCCCTTGGGGAGCTGACACTCTAAGGAGGGGCTGCCTTCATGGCCACCGGAGGAGCCGAGACCCCTCAGCTGGGCTGCTGGATGGAGGGGCCTGATGGGAATCCTCTCTGGGCCTCAGGTGCCTCATTTGTGAAGTAGGGGTAACAGCCACTGGCAGCAGAGGGCAGTTACACAGCAGATAGAGCACTGGGCCTGGAGTCGAAAAGCCCTGAGTTCAAATTCAGCCTCAGCCTCTTACTGGCTGTGTCTACCTGGGCCCGAGGCCATCATGAGGCAGGTAAAGCCCCACAGAAACAAGAATGATTGTTACGAAGACACGGATGTCAGCCTGGACGGAAGTCTCTAGCAGAGCATCATGGGCATCTTGCCTCTGCTCTGGTCTCTACCCTCGGTACATTGATTTTTTTTTTTTAAGGGAGGCAATTGGGGTTAAGTGACTTGCCCAGGGTCACGCAGCTAGTAAGTGTTAAGTGTCTGAGGCTGGATTTGAACTCAGGTACTCCTGACTCCAGGGCTGGTGCTCTATCCCACTGCACCATCTAGCTGCCCCTCCCTCGGTACATTGATACAAAAGTACCCTCTCCTTTGATCAGTGACTTGGAAGACGGTACACACACACCCCTTTTGTGGAAGAACTGCAACAATTTGAGTCAGCTAACATTAAGTGCCTACTATATACCACACGCTGTGCTCGGGCTGGGGATTGTCCCAAGAGAAGGTCTGCTTTGCTGGCTGACCAAGCTGGAGTGGCCAGTTAGCACCTCCAAGGACCATAGACTCTTTTCTTTCTCTTACTTCTATCCCTGCCTTTGCTCACCTCTCCTCAGGTCTTTAAACCACAACTGCCCACCTGCCCACCTAAAGTACCCACCTTCATCTCTCCTATTAGCTGCCAAGTTCTTGGGGAGAATCACACTGGCTGTGTCCCCCCAAGCTCCCCCCCCCATTTTTGGCTTCCAGGCACCCCCCACCCCCCGAAGGCCTGACATGCCCCGTTCTGGCCGAACCTAAAAGCCATCCATCCAGATTCTCTACCTTCCCTTGTTCTCCCAGGCCATCACCCCTAACCACAGAGCTGTCCCAGAGCGGAACAGGCCCCCCTCAGAGGAGGGCTCCAGGCTAAGGCCGAATGGCTGCTTGTCAGGTAGACCACAGGGGAGATCCCCTCTGGGTACCTGTGTGGATGATTGGCTGCACGCCCCTCCCAGCTCTCTGCTGTTGTGATTCTGCTCTGGCCTCTTCTCCTCACACACCTTGACCATAATTATGGTGGATGAGCATCTTATACCACCCTCTGCCTGCATTCCTCTTCCTTTGTCCTTGATGACCCTCGATCCTTGGCTCTGGGCTGCCCCCGCCATCCACCATCTCACCTCCCCCAGAGTACTATTGACCACCGCTAAGCCTAAGGCACACAACTCTGTCAAGACTCCTGGGCCTACCCCAATCGCTCAACAATATTTACTAAACACCTACTGTGCACTAGGGACTGTGTTGGGCAGGTGCTCGGCATACAAGTACTAAGAATGAGACCATCTCTCCTCCCAGGGAGCTCCCACTCTAAGTGGGGCGGCAAGAAGTACAAAGAAGCCTACCTATAATGTGAATAAACAGAACGTGTATGAGGTTGTTTGGGGGGGAGGTGCAAGTAAGCCCCTGGGGTGGAAACATTATATTGCCGGGACCCTAATCTTCCCTGACTGCTTCTCCCTTTTTTTTGGTGAGGCAATTGGGGTTAAGTAACTTACCCAGGGTCACACAGCTAGTAAGTGTCAAGTGTCTGAGGCCAGATTTGAACTTGAGCCCTCCTGACTCCAGGGCCGGTGCTCTATCCACTGTGCCACCTAGCTGCCCCTCCTGACTACTTCTCAAACATGACCAACAGTTTCCAAGTCTAAGTCCTCATGCCCCCTGACCTCCCTCCCCTCACAGAGCCTCTCTCTTCCGTGCCCCTGCTCTGTCCTGGTTTTCTGGGCCCTCTGGGTTAGCGGTCACGTTGCACTCTCTCATCTTGGATGCCTGCCTGCCCAAGTGCTTTGGCCTGGGCCCCTCTTCTCTCCTTCTCTCAAGGATTTCATAGTCTCCCTCTCTCCTGAGTGGGCCGTCTCACATCCCCAGCTCCCTGCCAGGCATCTCCAGCTGGGCGGTCTCCAGGCATTTCTGAAGCCACTCGTGCTCCTGGAAGCCCTGCTGAGCACACCCTGTCTCTGGACTCCCCTATCTTGATCATGGGAACCACTCACAACGTGATTTGGAGCCTAGGATCACAGCTTAAAATACAGGCACGACAGGCTCCTGTCCAGGGAGGGAGCATAGACAAGAAGGTACTTGCTCAGTCTTGCAAACCTAAAAAGGCAGACGTCCACCGAAAAAGATAGGGATGGAGAGGACCGCCAGTGACCCTGCAAGCTGGACATCACAGAGGGCGGGAAGGAGTGCAGCAGCAGCAGCAGCAGTGACAGCTCAAGAAAGAAACCCCCAATAAAGCCCTGGCCTCCGGTGTCTGGATGCAAAGGAAGGAACTAGAAAGGCCGGGAGGCCAATTTGATCTCCCAAACACCATTGAGATGTGGTGGGATGAGATCTGGCATCGCGTACCTCATTCAAAAGAAACAGGAGAGGGAAAGAAGGGGTGGGGACAAGGGAGCATTGTCTATTAGGAAGATCCACTAGCAGGCAGAGAGCACTCAGCGGAAGCGCCAAAGAGACAGTCTTGTAATAAGAATCTGCAGACCATTGCGGCAGAAAGAGAAAAAAGAGGAGTCTGGGAAACAGACCCGGGGGACCCTGGGCAACATCCATCACTCAGATACCTGATGGAACTCTCTCTGCCAAAAGCAGCTCAACCCAATTCAATATACCTTTCTTAAGTAGCTACACTGCTCAAAGCTAGGTACCGGGCCAATCCCTGGAGATAAATAAGTAGTGAGAGGACACAGTAGATAGAGCCTGGAGAGACAAAGACCTGAGTTCAAATCCAGACTCAAATACTTACTAGCTGTGTGACCTTGGGCAAGTCACTTGACCTCTGTTTGCTTTGTTTTTCTAAAATTGTAAAATGGGGAACACTTAGCAGAGTGTCTGGCACATAGTAGGTGCTAGCCATTACTGTTGTTGTTGTTATTATTATAAAAATAAAAACAAAACAGTTTCTGCCCTCCAAGAGCTTATACTGTATTGGGGCATTACAATGTGTATTTGGATAAAGTCAATCCAAAGTAACGTTGAGAGGCAGAGAGCATTAACAGTTGGGGTGACTGGGAATTGGCTTGTAGAGGCACCACCTAAGCCGTGCTTTGAAGGCATCTAATGATTCTGAACAGTGGTGGTAAAGGAGGAGGGCATCCAAGCATGTGGACCACCTGAGCAAAGGCATGGAGATGGGAGATGGATTTTGCCTACAGGAAAGAGCTGGGAGGCCAGCAGGATGGCCTATGAGGAGTGCTAACAGCCAGGAAGACCTTGATTTGCCTCTGATCACCTCATCTTTCACCAGGGGGAAGAACCAACAAGGGGAAACTCTATTCTGGGCCTGGTTTAGACATGGAAATGAGGCATGGCCCTCAAGAATGACATGGCAGGATCCAAAGAGAGAGAGAGCTCTGTTGGGTCCAAGACTGGGCTAAACCGGAAGCTGACATTCAGGCCCAGACTCTTTCACAAACCCAGGACAGGCAAGACACAGGTTGACAGCACTTTGAAAAGGGTCTGGGGAGGGGGGGGATCCGTGGACCAAAAGCTCAGTCAGAGTCGACAGTATAATGGGTCAGCCCCCAAAGCTCAGGCCAAGCGTCTGGCCGAGGTGGGCTGGGGTGGTCCCGGTGACTTCTGCCCTGCTCAGGACACAGACACAGCATTGCAGTTGAGGAGGTTCCCTGACCACGAGAGAGTGTCCCAAGGAGGCTGGTGTAGAGCCTGGAGACTGCACCAGAGTGGGCCCCGGCAAAGGGATGGGGGAGGTGTGGCCTGCACATATGAGGGACTGGGCAGACATCAGAGCCGTCTTTAAGGATGTGGAAGGAGGGGGATGAGTGGACAAGAAGCAGGAACCCAGCGGTGAGGGACGGTCCCGTCACTGCCAGTGTGAGGCATGGCTGGCTCTCGCTTCAGAGGACGGCCGGGGGGAATGGTGCCCTCGCTCCAGGGCACTTTCCTCACTGGGACTGTGGTTCTTCCCTCCTGTTTCTGGAGGCTTTGAGGAGGCTGCTTTCTGTAGGCCCTTCCCAGGAGAAGGAGGCCTGGCCTGTTGTTGGTCCTAGACCCGCCTGACACAGGCTTCTGGGAGCCTTGGGCCCGAGGCTAAGTGGCCCTGACTTTGCACACAGCAGCCTGGCAGATGAATACTGTACCCGTGGAGGCCTTTGGGACCCATGAGGAGTCTCTGTCTCACCCTGGGTCCCCCAGGTCCAGAGCCCTGCTCTCTTCTCGCTCCCAAAGCAGATCCCAGGCCCCCTGACCTCCATGGGTCCCACTTGCTGCCGACGCCATTCAAGGCAGATGCCAGGCTCCCGAGTCCCAGACGCTTAGCCAGAAAGGCCAAGCCTAGACCTGGGGCCCTGGGGCCCTGGGGGAGGGATTCCTGATGACTGAGTAGCTGTTTACCAGACATGAAAGCCTCCCCCCCGCCACCCCCCTCCCCTACAACTCTCCATGCAGTCGGCCTGTCTGGGAGTGGAAGCTCCCAGGGGTAGGGGGTAGGCTTGGGTTGGGACCACACCCGCTGAGCAACCCCCCTCATTCTCGCCGACCCTGCAGGGCTGGAGGAGGCCCAGGCTTCAGGCCCGAGTCTTTCAGCAGGGCAAGTCAGCCATGCAGTAACACATTTCCTGACCTCTTGGGAAGGAATGAGGAACCAGTGGGTGAGAAGCTTAGAGGCTAGGCTGGGGGAGCCTGGGGAGCAGAAGGGGGCCCTCTGCCATCAGGGCATCCTCCTCTTCCTCTGGCTTCTGGCAAGATGGCTGTGCAAAGTGGCTGGCACCTGGGAGCATGCGCCCGCAGCATCCCCCTCCTGCTCCATGCCCAGCTCCCCCGGGGAGATTTCTTTGCTGATGGTAAGGCTACATTTTGCGTTTGAGCGTTTCCCCACATATTGCCTGCCCTCTGGGGGTGCCAGGAGGGACTCGCCTGATCCCCCTCCCCAGCACAGCCCTTCACATAGCTAAAGGCAGCTCTCGTGTCCCCCTGCGTCTTCCCTTCTCCAAACTAATCATGCCACCTCCTTCCATCTGTCCTCCCCGGCCCAGTCCCAAGCACCCTGCCCATTGTGGGTGCCCTCCTCTGAACCTACCAGCTTCTCACTGTCCTTCCTAAGCCATGCCATGGAGAAATGAGCCCACTCCTCCATCTGTGTCCTGAGGGCTGAGAACAGAGGGGAACCCCCCCTGCCCCCCAAGATCCCACGTGAGCCACAGTGACCTGTTGGCTTCTATGGATATAAAGCAGAGCCCTGCCCGGGGCCAACCTCAGCGTGCTAGACAAATGCCCTACTAGCGCATTGTTCCTGTGGCTCATCAACTCCCTCTTCGAGGCCTGCCCCTGCTTCTGGCCTTGTCTGCCTTCCTTTGGAAGTCAAGACTCCATGTGCTGCCGCATCAGGACTTCAGACCACCATCTTCATCAACAATTGCATTCCCAAGCACTCCCCAAGGTCTCCAAGGGCTGACTTCTAAGACCATGAGTGCGCAGCGTCCCAGCTCTCCTTCTCCCCCACCCCAACATAATCCGCTCTCCCCCAATCCAGGGCACATCCAGACTAGCCCTGGCTTTCTGCTCCTGCCCTACCACAAATTCTGAGGAAAAAAAACACAAAAAAAACCAAGGCTAAACACTTCCTCCCAAGATTCCTTCACTGTAAGCCTCAGCAAAACATTCTTTGTTGTTGCCGAGAAGAGAATCGGATCTAGGAGGCAAGGCGAGAAGCTTAGAGCTGCTGCACTTTCAGCAGAGAGAGAGCTTGGGTGAGGCCCATCTGCTCTAGCACGGGCTGGGCCAGGGCCGGGACCTGCTGCCCCAAGCCCTCCCCTTCTCCCTCCAAGACACTTCACTCGGGGACCTGCTCAGCTCCCTGGTTTCAATGGTCCCCTCTATGCTGATCTTCCGCATGTGCCCCAGTCTGGCATGTCCAGATACTCAGGCATTTCACACCGGATGTCCCGCAGACAACTAAACTCAACAGGCCCCAAAGGAAGTCATTATCTTCCTTACAAAACACTCTCCTCTTCCGAACATCATAGAAGGTGCCACCATCCTCCGGTTCCCCAGGCTCAGGTCCTCGGCCCACATCCAATCTGTTGCCAAGGCCGGTCGTTTCTACCTTCTCTCGTCTCAGCCTGACCCCATGCTGGTGCAAGCCCCCATCACCTCCTGCCTGGACCATCGCCCCAGCTGCTGGGGGCTTCCAGATCCAAAGAACATTTTCCCCTCCTCATCCTTCCTGCCCCCTCTGAGCCAGCTGACTGCCTCTCTGGGTTTTCCTGACGTGGCTCCCTGGACATTCTCCTGTCTGACCCCTCTTGCCCCATGCTGAACCTTCTTCTCTCCTCTCTGACTTTATCTGCTCCCATGGGTGCAGTTTATCCTGTCCCCAAGGAGGACTCAGAGATCATCTCTCCAGTCCTTGACTCTCTCCTGACCCCCCAGGAAGTCTGAATCATAAAGTGTCTCCCAGACATTTGCATCTGGATGTCTTGGGCATTCACAACTCAACATTCACTCTCTAGCCAAGCTGCCCTCTTCTGCTCTTCCCCATTAACTCTTGGTAGGCCCTGCCAACTTGGCGTCCTCCCAGGTTCACAAGCTTGTGCCATCCTCGACTCTTCACTCTCCATATTGCCCATACCTAAGTAGTGGCCCAGTCTTAGGACTTCCACCTTCTCCGAATTACAGCCTTCTTCCCCATCCCCTCCCCTGGCCTCCCTGCCTCCAGTCTCTGTTACCTTCCTAAAGCACAGGCCGGACCACATTCACTCTTCTGATCAACAAACTCCAGGGCTACCTAGTGTGCAAACTCCTTCACTGGGCAAATAAAGCCCTTCATGGCCTGGCTCCAATCTACCTACCCAGCCTTACTCCACATTAGGCCTCTTCATGTGTACTTGGTGGTGCCACCACAGCATCTAGGGCTGCAGTGGGTAGAGCACTGGCCCAGAGTCAGAAGACCTGAGTTCCAAGATACCAGCTAGTAAGTCAATAACTAGTGACCTGGGCAAGTCACTTAACCTCAGGGATAATCATAGCATTTACCTCAACAGGGTTGGTGTGAGGACTACATAAGATGATATTTGTGAAGCACTTAGCACAGTGCCTGGCACAGCAGGTGCTTAATGAATGCTTGTTTGGACTGCTTGACCGACTCCGGACAGCAGCAACAGAAGTGCCAGTCCCTCAGGCTTCCCTTTCTTGCTGGACAGTGAACAAAGCTTCTCCGTCTCTTCTGCCAGCATTCTTTTTGTCCGTGAGTCAACCGACTGTGGTGGCAGGTAACTCACCAGATAAACCACGAGTGAGTGTCCAAGATAGGATGGGGCTTGGCAATACGTCAGACAAGAGCAGCATCTCAACGGACAAGAAGTGACTGGTGTTGCGGAAGCCCTGTCCAAAGGGAGCTGCCCTTGGGCCCTGCTGTCAGGCTCCAGCTGCTCAGAACCAAGGCCAGGGTTCACACGAGAGGGCAAAGCTGGCAGCTCAGGAAGGAGCAGCCCCACCTTGGGGAGTGCACAGAGGCCCCCCCCCCAGCCTCCCATGATCATCCTTCCTAGAGAAATGAAGAGATACAAATCGGGAGCAGCATCTGGGAGGCTGAGAGGGCTCAGGCCTGGCCCGGGCCAGGCAGAGACGTGTGCGGAGGGAGGGAGGGGGGCACGCTGGGCCTCCTGCACCCCTGGGCAGATGTCCGAGATGAGAAGGGCAGAGAACTACCATCCCTCTCTCCCAGTGCCTTTCCCATCAGAACCTATGGCAGCACAAAGCAAAGGGCAAGAGGCAATGGGCCTGCAGGGGGAAGGCCGGCGGCGGAGGGCATCTGCTGAAGGATGTGGCATGCAGCCGAACAGACAAGCCCTTCTCACTGCAGCGGTTGGGAATAACCACAGGGGGCTCCACCACCGACCCCCCCATGAGTGCAGAAGCAGCGCACCAGGCTCCCTGCGCCAGCCCAGAGCTTGCCCTCACAGGGCTTACATTCTGCAGCAAATGGCTTGTGCAAGGTCATCTCAGAAAGCAAGGCTCCAGCAGCTGGCGGGCCAAGAAAACCCCTTTGGGGGAGGCACCCTTGAGCAGAGCCCAGCAGGAAGCTGGGGACTCAGACACTGATGAGCCGTGGGACCCTGAGCGTTTCACTACTCCCAGCTTCAGTTACCTCATCTGTAAAATAGGACAGCACCTACTTTCCAGGGTTTTTGTGAGGATCAAACAGGCAAAGAGCTTTGCAAACCTTAGAGCACTCTACCCAGTTTAAGGAACAGCCACCACGCCCCATTTCTATAGCACTTTAGAAATCTTAAATTGTTCCCCTGGCATGACCCCAGAAGTTGGGCTCTCATCCTGAAGCCCCAGTGATGCTTCCCCCACCATCCCCTGTCCTGGGGACAGCATGGCCATCCTTTGGGCCACCCCCACTGGTGGCTCCTGACCCAGCACAGACTCGGTGGTGGGGCCATGTCAGGAAAGCTCAGGGGCTACCCGATGGGGCTGGGAGTCATCTTCCAGCAGGCAAAGGTCATTGGGAACTATTTCACGTGGTGCGCCCCTTCCTGACACCCAGTGCACGAGCCAGGGAGCCCCACCCCAGGGCAGACAGACAGTAGGAGGGCAGGTAGCGTCATCAAAGGCCAATCCCCTGCTGTGGCGTGGGGCTGCCGGTGGGCAGTCAGGGTCCCGGAGGGCCAGGCTCACACTTTTTCCTTGTAGACGATGTACTTGAGCCACTTGAAGTCTTGCCACTTGAAGCCAGCCAGGACAAAGAGCGAGTCCTTCTCATACTCCTCTGGTCGCTGCATAGCACCCTCAGGGTAAGTGCTGCGGCAGGGTGGGTCTTGCCCCCAACATCCTTCTCAAGCCCTTCACCGGTGCTGAGTTCAGCCTAGTGAAGCACAGTCGGGTTGGTCCCGAGAGTCCTGGCACATCCCTCCTCTTCCCACCCCCTGGCTCCTAGCCTCAGTTTACCCCTCTACAGTAGCTATGGGGGAAGCAGCCTGTGTACTTGTCCTGAGAGGAGGATGGAGCCACAGGGAGTCATGCAGCCCGTTCTCATTGGCAAACAGAGAATCGGGGGCCAAGGCGCCAGCCGGCCTAGGACCGGAGCCCAATTGCCGTGTCCCTCTCTCTTTGCTGCTGGTTGCCACCCTGCCCAGAGCTCACCTGACCACAATGTCATAGTGTCGATGCCGGGCTCCCAGGGACTTGTTGGCAAGGACGCCTCCGTTCCCTATGATGATGCAGCGGCTGGCAGCTGAGGCTGTGGGGGGAACGGCAGAGGCCCCCTCGAGTTCGGGCTGGGCCCCAAAACTCAGGCAATGGTGGTCGGCCACCCAGCTCCCCCAAGACCTTGGACTCCCTTGTCTGCCAACCCTAATACTGCTGACTCAAGGAGCTTCAGATACTGTCCGCTGTGGGGCAGAAGAGGGAGGGGGGACACAGGTGTGGCCCATCACATTCCTAGCACCCGGTGACATGTAAGTGACCCTGAGGCCAGGGGGCGATGTCTCTGGGCTGCTCTCTCTGGGTCCTATTCCGTGTAGGTCGGGGTCTGTTCCATTGTGCAGGTAAGGGCCTCATATTGATGGGGGATGGGAGGTGGAGAGGAAAAAGTGGGGAGGGAAGTAAGTAGGAAGAAGAGAAAGAAAGGAAGAGGGAGTTGACTAGCAGGGAAGGGAGTGTGGCTGCACAGGGAGCTCTCTGACCAATAGAGGGTGAAGGGAGAAGTCTGGGAGGTTCACAGAAGCAGAACTTCCTAAGGACCACGAGAGTGGAATGGGAAAGAGGGCGGGAGGGCATCCTGGTTTAGATCTGGGTTGGACCAGTGGCTTCTGAATGCCGTGGAGGGCTGAGGAAGGTTGGGAAGGATGGAGAAGGACCCAGGCCCTCCGCTGTCACTCGTGGGGGCAAGGCTGAGAGCTGCCAAGCTCCACCTGGCTCCAGGGCCCTGAGGGGCCCATGGGCTCAGGCCAGGCCTTACCTGTCCAGGGCAGGTGTGAGGCGGTACTCTTTGGTGGCTGACAGGATGGCTTTGATCAGGTTATCTGTGGGACAGAGAAGGCTGCTTCAGAAGGGGGTCTGACTCGAAATCCTCCTCTGCAAAGGCAGCCTGGACACTTTGCAATGTGACCACGTGAGCTGTGATCCCTGGGGAACTGGGGGCCCCGACACCCATGCTCCACCTGGGGGGAGAAGGGGCTTGGTACCCTAAGATCCTATAGATGTGGGCTTCTGCCAGGATCATCCAAAGGAGTGGCTACCTGCCCCCGGGGAGGACCCGCCGGGGTAGCCCCCCCCTGCCTCATCCTCCCACCCGCTGTAGGGGCCGCCCCACCCCCCAGTTGTCAGCACCGCCTCGCTGGGCTATAACTCGTCAGTCTTGGCCATGGCAGTGGCTGGACTGTGGGATTCCTGCTGGCTCCTTCCTCCCCTCCAAATGCCATCCTGGCCCTGCAGCTCCCCCCGGGCACGGCCTTCCCCAGTCCCCTCTCCCCTGCAGCTTTGAGCCCTCAGCAAGCTGAAGGGTGGGCTGCTGAGGCAGGCGCCGAACACGGCCAGGCCCTCCCTTCTGCCCGTGGACGGGATGGTGCAGGCCCTGCTTCCTCTCCCCTCCCTTTCCTCCAAGGCCATTGCTGGGCCCAAAGGTCCTCATGAGGAGTAGCCGCACCCCGCGGGCTCAGGGGCGCACAGTGGGCACAGTTGTGCAGAAATATGCTGGCACGGTGTGCAGAATACGCTTGCACGTGGAAGTGGGTGTGTGTGTGTGTGTGTGTGCATGCGCGCACAAGCATTCGCTCACACACACAGCCCATGCAAGAGAGACCTCCAGGGCAGAGTCCCTGTGGGCCTGAATGTCTAAGTGTGTCTGGGCCTGGGGACAAAGGAGAAAACGTGCACCCAGCTCATCCCAGGCCCTCTCTCCACAGGGGGTTGTGAGGATCCAGCGAGATCCCCAGGGAAGGAATGGGGCTTGCCCCCAGTCTCCAAGCAGGGCCTCCAGCGCTCTCCCAGCCTCTTCACTTCCACTTCCAGGAGCCCCTGTTTCCTGGGAGGCTCAGTCAGAGAGATGTGTCCTCCCACGGTTCAGAGGATGAGCTCCCAGGGGACAGGAGCGCTCGCCTTTTTGTCTCTGTCTCCCAACTGGCAGGCACACAGTGGGCACTTTAACAAACTCTTGCTGATTGCCCGATGAGTTACAGCCCAGGCTATGCTGACATCTGGGGGTTGGGGCAGCCCCTTCGGGCGGTGGGAGGATGAGATCCAGACCCTCATCCTTCTACAGGGACCAGCTCTCGGGTCCCCAGGGGGCCAAGCACTCCCCGCTGGCTGGCTTGATGCCCGGGCCCCAACCTACCTTGTCCTTTAATTCCAAAGGGTGGCACGAAGTCTCGGATGCGGGCCCACTTGCGGAAGGAGTCATCCAAGAACATGGGGGCAGGCCTGGAGAATCTGAGGAAACAGCCCATGGAGCCCCGTTACTCCTCTAAGAGAGACTCGCCCGAGCTGGGGAGCAGGTGGGAGCCAGCCAATGAGGGGACCGAAACGCAGCAGGTCCTAGCAGCTGGCCAGCAAAGGTGCTACGGGAGAAGACAGGCCCCAGAGAGGACAGGGACCAGGGAGGGGGCAGGAGCTTACAGGGCAGAGAGGTGGCCTGATGCCCTTAGAGAATGAAGAGTGAGTCCATCCTCTCATTTTACAGGTGGGGAAACTGAGGAAGACAGGGAGGAGGGATGGATGAACGAGCACTCTCACCCGGAGCTGGGAAGCATCATCTGTGTTGTGCTGAGCCGCTCCAGCTCAGGCAATGAGAAGGGTGGCAACCAAGCCTGGCCCCACCCTGCCCATGGCTGCCCTGCCTGGCACCTCCTGCTTCATTACTGCTTCCACTGGTTGGTCCTTCTCCATGGTCATCATCCCCAGGCAGAAGCAATCTGGGTACTCCAGTGCTAGCAGAGGTGCCTGGCTCTCCAGATGGCTGGAGGCCCTTAAACTTCCCTCAAGTTTGCAAAGCACTTCACATATCTGGTCTCAGCAGGACTCCTGATGGGAGGAGGGGCGTGCAATCTTTTTTTTTTTTTTTTGGTGGGACAATGGGGGTTAAGTGACTTTCCCAGGGTCACACAGCTAGTAAGTGTCAAGTGTCTGAGGCCGGATTTGAACTCAGGTCCTCCGGAATCCAGGGCCGGTGCTTTATCCACTGTGCTACCTAGCTGCCCCCACGTGCAATCTTTATTAATCCCATTTTACAGATGCAGCCACTGAGGTACAGAGTCAGACTGCCAGGAAGTGACAGAAGCAGGACTTGAACCTAGGTCTTCCTATTCAAGCACTCTATTCGTGACTCCACACTGCCTCTGAGATCTAATGGAGATGTCTCCTGGCTCTAAAGCAGCTTTGTGGCTCCCGGTGCCATACCACCTCTCGCGCTCTGCCAAACTGGCCTCTTTCTCTGTTGCTCCCGCAGGAGGCATCATCTCCCAACTCCACACCTTTGCCCTGACCGTTTGCCATACCTGGGATGCCCTCCCTTCTCATCTCCTCAGAGGCCTTCTCTGAGCTCCTGATGCTCTCTCTTTTTTTTTAAAGTGAGGTAATTGGGGTTAAGTGACTTGCCCAGGGTCACACAGCTAGTAAGTGTTAAGTGTCTGAGGTTGAATTTGAACTCAGGTCCTCCTGACTCCAGAGCTGGTGCTCTATCCACTGTGCCACCTAGCTGCCCCCTGAGCTCCTGATGAAGCTCCGCCTCCACCTCCACCTCTGCAGGAAGCCTTCCCTAATTCCCCCTATCTCCAGCTCTCTCACAGGGTACAACTCTCATCGACCCTAATTCTCTGTCTATAGGTCGCATGTGCTTAGACAAGGTCTCCCCTTAGGGTTGTTTTATTCTTTGTCCCTGTATCCTAGTGCTTGGCAGACAGCAGGTGCTTGATAAATGCTTGTTGACATCCTGGGGTAAAGCAGTAGTGAAGCTTAGGGGCTACACTCCCGTGCCAGGCTGGCAGCCCATGCTGCACCAGCTGATAATGTGAATGGGCCACCCTGCAGGGCCCTACTGCTCCTACTAGTGAGCCAGCAAGGGTAAACCAGCCCAGCTCTACCCAGGGGGCTGTGGACCGCCAACCACCGGTCGTCCCCCATGCCACACTGCATGAAGGCAGACTTAAGTTTGATGTCAGAAAAAACTTTCCTAATGAGAGCTGCTCCTGAGTTGCTTAATACAAGAACTAATTTGTGCTTCTGGGCACTATCTCCTCCGATAGCAAAGCGGTAAAGAAGCAGTTCAGAGAAACCTCAGTCAAAGATCCGACTGAGCAAAGCCGTCCCAAAAGACGTTGGAGAACAAGCCTGAGAGGACAACAAAGTGAGGAAAAGTGGGAAAGATCTGTTTTCACTGCAAAGGTCAGTGGAACCACCCACCTGGCCTAGCCTCTGACCTCACAGCTCTGTGTGCGCTTTCAGGGGATGTGAAAATGGCTCTAAGGAGAACAAGATGGAAAGTGGACCGAAGGGAATACAGAGAAGAACACAGAGAAGCTCTACATTGCTGACAGCACAACTGTGACAGCACCTACAATATGCCATTCCCTCTGCCAAGGGCTTGGTGATACAAAGAAAAGAAAAAAAAAAGTCCCTGACCTCTGGGAACTCACATGAAGTGTAGCAGGAGAGACAACACCCAAATCCTCAGCACCTGAGATGCACAGGCGGCATTTCTGCAGCCGCTATTGCTTTAAGGGTTGCAGGGAACATGACACATTTTATTTATTTCATCCTCACAAAACTGAGAAAGGCACTGTAATTATTCCCATTTCACAGTGAAGAAATTGAGACAGACAGAGGTTAAGTGACTTGCCCAGGGTTCACATAGCTTTGCAAGTGTCCAAGGTAAGATTTTTTTTTTTTTTGGTGGGGGCAATGAGGGTTAAGTGACTTGCCCAGGAATCACACAGCTAATAAGTGTCAAGTGTCTGAGGCTGAATTTGAACTCAGGTCCCTTCTGAAAGCCAGGGCCAGTGCTTTATCCACTGACATCACCTAGTTGCCCCCTCTGAGGTAGGATTCTGAACTGTGGTCTTCCTGTGCCTCCCAGCTGGCCTAAGACTCTTCAGAGTAAGTGGATGGTGCCTCGAAGGGAAAGCAGCTTTTGAGTTCAGCCTTCAGCTTGCTGTTTGATGATCACACAAAAAGCATTTGGTTCGGTAGAACAACAGCATCTTCTCGGCTCCTTTCCCACAAGGATGTGCACATCCTTGCTGCTGTGCTACCACATGTCATCAATAACCACTGACATCTGGTTTTACCCACAGCAGTGACCCCCATGGCCTGGGCTGAGCAGAAAGCCAGAAGGGGCTGGACGGGAAGGCAGCATCCAACCTCCTCTTGCAGCCCGCCCTCCCTGGTCCTTCACTCCCCCTGCTCCCTCACTCATGATTCCGCTGCCCAGTTGCCTGAATGTTTTTGTCCTCCAGCAGGGGGGATGGCTTTGTGGGCTACACCAGCAGCTCAGTGAGGCCAGGAATGGAGTCAGAGACCAGCAACTTGTGGTCTCCCAGTGCCCAAGCCTGGGGCTCTGCACACAGCAAGCACTTAATCAATAGTGAGTTTTCATTAGAACAAGAGGCCCTGGGGCAGCTAGGTGGCACAATAGATTGGGCACCGGCCTTGGATTCAGGAGGACCTGAGTTCAAATCTGACCTCAGACACTTGACACTTACTAGCTGTGTGACCCTGAGCAAGTCACTTAACCCCAATTGCCTCACCAAAAAAAACAAAACAAACAAACAAAAAAATGAACAAGAGGCCCCTTGGACCCATGACGGTCCTCCTGGCCAGGAGTGTGTGGGGGTTGGGGGAGGAGAGGTAGAAGGGCAGCCCCCCAGGGTCACAGAATGTCAGGGACAGAAAAGACTAGGCTGCAGGAGGCACCAATCCCAGTCCCACACTGAGCAGGCGTACCTCTGCAGCATCCTCAGCAAGTACTCATCTGGCTTCAGCTTGGAGACCTCCAGTGATGGGGAACTCATTCCTTCCCCTTTTGTTTGGGAGCCTCAGTTTGACTCTTTGCTACTTTCCTCCTCGTATTTTCATTAGAGGCCTTCTTTACTACTTTCCTATTCCTGAAGACCACTGGTGTCAAACCAATCCCTGGGACCGCACGACCCAGAAAACCACAAATTAACAGCTGTGCTCTATACACTTCCCAAGTACATTTTTTTTGGGGGGGGCGGGCAGTGAGGGTTAAGTGACTTGCCCAGGGTCACACAGCTAGTGTCAAGCGTCTGAGGTTGGATTTGAACTCAGGTCCTCCTGAATCCAGGCCAGTGCTCCATCCACTGTGCCCACCTAGCTGCCCCTCTCAAGTACATTTTAACCCGGTTCTTTTAAGGAGGCTACTCCCCAAAGTTTGGAGTTTAAGTCACCCCGGCTCACATCCTGAGCATCATCAGCCCACAAACCAATCCCCTGTCACGTCTTGTCATTTTCAGCTTCACTCCCAATTCTCGGGCCTATCTCCATGTGATCCACAGGCCTCCTTACCCTAGAAGATCACTCTGCCGTGACCCCCCCCTCCTCAGAAATTCTCCATTAAGGAATGTGCTCAGGCCAGCCAAGGGCCTCCACTTCTGGGCTCCACCCTGATTTGTTTAGAGTTCCTGAGGGCAGGGACTGTCTTTCTTTTTCACTTGTATTTACATTCCCTGCACTTAGCACAGTGCCTGCCACGGAATGTGCCTTTAATGCTTGTTGCATTAGGCATTAACCAGTAAGTGCTTTGGGGTGGACAGAGCACCAGGCCTGGAGTGAGTTCAAATCCAGCCTCAAATAATTACTAGCTGTGTGACCCTGGACAAGTCATTTCACCCTGTTAAATGAGCTGGAGAAGGAAATGATAAACCACTCCAGTGTCTCTGCCAAGAAAACCCCCAGCGGGTCACAAAGAGTCCGACCCAACAAAGCCCCTGTACAACAGCACTAATGCCTGTTGACCACGTCTCCCGTGTGCATCCCCTTCTCTCCCTCCCCAGCCACCACTCTGGCTGGGGAGGGCCTCGTCACCTCTCACCCCGACCACTCAAGTGGCCCCCAGTGCCCCCTCACTCCAACCCATGCCCTTCCTTCAGCTGCCAAAGTGATCCTCCCAAAGCAGAGGCCAGACCAGAGCATTCTCCTGGCTCATGACTATTGGGCTGTAGGATCAAATTTAGCATCGGAACCGCAGAACTGGAGGGTGGGAGGGGACTTTGGGCCAACGCTTCCGCCCAGGCCCAGCAGGCCCTTCTGTTTCCTGCTTGGCCTCCACTTACCTTTCATTATTCTCCTCCCCTTATTCTTCTGGCTCGCCATGTTGGCTACTGTCTGTCTGATTCTCATACATGACACTCCATCTCCCATCACCACGCCTTTGCCCAAGCTGTCCCCTACACCTAGAATGCTGTCTCTCCTCACTTTCTTCTCAGATTGCTTGGCTTCCTTCAAAGCTCGGCTCAAATGCCAGCTCTCGCACGAGGCCTTCCTGATCCTGCCAGTTATTAGGGACCTCCCCCATCCCAATACTACTAGTTATCTGAGTATTTGGCACTTCTCTCCAGCCCAGCAGGGGTGAGGTTCTCAAAAGCAGATATTGTCGTGATTCTTTCTGTCCCTATGTCCTCAGGGCCCGGCATGGCTGCAGTAGGCCCCTTATCCATGCTTGGGCACACTTTACAAAAGGGTCACAGCTCCCCTAGCCCCTTCTTTCCTGACTCCATCCTGACAGTGCCAAGCCTGGGCCACCCTGCTGACTGCAGCCTCCCCTCCCCCTGCTATGGAAGCCACATGGAGATGGGCATTTCCAGCCATGGAGACATGGGGAGATTCTGGGTCCTTCAGACAGAGTTGGCCCGAAGCAGCAGGAATGTTCTGCACAACGAAGTTGGCCCTTCTCAGAAAAGGCGGGCAGGACACCTGGTCAGGAGTTGGGCACTAGACACATAGCTGAGGCAGTGACTAGTCAGCAGTTTCACAAAAATGTTCCAGGTTTTAATGCTATAAGGATCAATTTCCTGAGCTCTGGGTTCCTGTTTTCATAGTTTAAGTCTTTGTCAATATATGCTTAGGAAGCTTTTGTGTTTAAGCTTTTTTGTGTTTTCCTGAGAAGGAAATAAATAGCTGCCCCACATGGCACACAGAGTGCCTTTGTTACCCCCAGATCTGGGGGGAGCCAGACCTAAGCTCTCACTGCTTTCCTTGGGACTCAGGGGTGGGGGCTTAAAGAGCCTGAGTTCTCTCTTCCGAGGCCAGGCCCACTGATATGGAGGGGAGCAGGGGGAAGGAAAAGCTGTCCCGAGGCCAGCACATGCACAATTTCAGCAGATGTCCAGGCCAGAGGTGGTGCTGCTGGAGGCAGATGTGGGTCAGGGAAGCCCAGCCTAGGCTTAAGGTCCAGGCCGACTCCATGGGGCCCAGGGAGCCTCTGAGCCCACTCTTGGGAGGGCCCTTCTGAACCTGCATAGCCCCTGTGGGGGAGGGGTGTGGAAGACTCCAATCCCAAGTCTTGGCTCTGGAGGAGGAAGGGGGGTAGGGCAGAGTAGCAGTGAAGTCAGAAGCAGACATGCCCCAGCCAGCCCAGGTGGAAGGCCACACCAGCATCCTGAGTACAATGAGGTTGATCAGATTTCCCTGTGTGTGAGTGCATGCACAAGAGTATGTAACAGTGTGCAGGTGTGTGTCCGAGCAGATGTTTATGGGGTGCCCAGGGCATCAAGGTTAGGCTGGGAGGATGGATGCTCCAGAGCCCTGAGAGGCTTTCCCAGGCCTCCTCCCCAATGTCCCTGGTCACACTGGGCCCAGGGGGTGCCTGCAGCTAGAGGTGGGAGTCTACAGGACAGCATGGCCACAGGGCCCAACAGGAGGTGATTCTGAGCTCTCCTCACCCACAAGCAGCAGGCAAAGGCCTGGGCTCCCAGGAAAAGCGTCATGAGCCCCAGGCTCCCCTCCCTGCCCCCGACCCCCTGCCAGCCAGCCCTACCCTGCATTTCTGGAACCAGCCTGGACAAGGTCTTTCTCCACACCCCATGCCCACCACAAGGGAGTCAGGCCTTACAGCAGGCCTGTGAGAGAGGCTCCAGCCAGGGCAGCCCCACATGGCCGCAGAGCAGCCAGTCCCTGGAATGGGCATGGGGCTGGATGACTGGCCAAGGCCCCCTTACAGGCTGGTCTGGGCTGTAGATCAAGTGTGACCCATGACACTGGCCAGCCCCTCATCACACATAGCACAACCTACACTGACTCCTCCCTCCCTTAACTAGGTATCAAGTCAAATGGTGCACCCAGGACAGGGACAGAGTGTGGCAAGTCAAGGTGCTGGTGCTCTCAGTGTGATCTGGTATCAGCTCTGGGAGCCGGGTCCTATCAGGACTGTTCTTATTCCCATTGTTCAGGTGGGTAAACTGAGGGAGGGGGCAGAAAGAGAAAGAAAGAAGGGAGGGGAATGGAACAGGAGAGGAGAGGAGAGGAGTGGGGAGCTGTCCAGAAGGCAGCAGAGCACAGAGCAGCTCTAAGCACTAGACAGTGGGTGGGAAGTCAGAACAGTCGGTCCTTTGCCAAAGGACAACACTGCTCCTCGGTCTGCTTGCCCCCTCACCTGCCCCCCCACCTGCTCCGCAGGCCTCTTCTATACTGTCCTTTCCCTCCCTCAGGCTGGTGCCCTGGTGGCCAGAGCCCCAGAACCAGGAGAGGAGGGAAGTTGACATGACTGGCCCTTGGTGGCATCAGGAGGTGGGAATCCCCTGGTGCTGGGCTTGGGCAGAAGCCAGGAGGAGGATCAGGTGCTGGGAGCCCCCGGCTGAGGAGAGTGTCTGGAGGAGGGAACTAAAAAGGGGAGGAAGGGAAGGGAATAAGCACTTATTAAGCACCTACTATGTGCCTGCCAGGCTCCGTGGACAAAGGGGATAAGCATTTATATAGTACCCACTATGTGCCAGGTGCTGTGCTAAGCTGCAAATTGCATCTCATTTGAGGTGGGTGCTATTATAACCCCCATTTTATAATTTAGAAACTGAAGTAGACAGAGATTAAGTGACTTGCCCAGGGTCACACCGCTAGTAACTATCTGAGGCTGGATTTGAACTTGGGTCTTCTGGACTTTGCCCCCAGAACTCCATCTATATCGCTACCTGGCTGCCTCTAAGAGCATACCCTCCCCAAATGGAGGATCCAGGAGGAACTTGCCAATGGCAGAAGTAGGAGGGGTGTTGAGAAAACCCCAGGTGGTGAGGGAACTTCCAGTGTGAGAAGGCAACTGAGGCACATTGGGAAAGTCCAGAGTCAAAAGCACAAAGCAGAGCTGGGAGAGGAAGATCAGGGGGCCTAACAGCATCTTTGATTAGCCTTGTTCCACTTGGTCCCAGGGGCAGAAGCAGGAGCAGTGGGGGGGGGGGGAGGAGGCAGGAGGCAGATGGAGGCCACATCCCAGGAAAAACCTCCTAGCAACAAGCACTGTCTCCAGTAGATGCTGAATGACCATTTGTCCCGTGTGTGTGTGTGGGGGGGTGACTCCCCCTCCCTGGTCAGACCTGGGCTAGACTCTGTGGCCCTGGGGACCCTTCCAGCTTTGATGCTGTGCAGCCTATTTGGACGCCTGGTCCTTCTCCCAGGGACCCTTGTGTCTGACCCGCTGGAGCTAAGAGGGGCTGAGCAGGAGAGGCACCAGGCTGCTGTAGTCACTGCCAGGGCCCTGGAGGGTCAAGACCATTGGACCTGACTCCATCCAACAGGCTGCCCTTCTCCTCTGACCCATTTACAGAGGAAAAGGTCACCAGGCCAGGCCGGGCTCGATGCCTGCTCCCTGGAGCCTGTGAAGGGGCCCTAAGGGGAAGATGATCCACGGGGCAGAATCAACCCCCTGCTCATTCCCAGCCTCGGCAGCAGCTCTGGGCCTGAGCCTCTGAAGTAGGATGCTCCCTCCCCCAGGTCGTAGGAACATTACAGAGAGGCTTATAAAAGCAAACGAGGTTTTGACAGCAATAGGGCAGAACACCAACCTTGTAAAGCCGACCTCCTAAGAAGGAGGGCACCCAGATCCCTGAGAGAGGGGGCCTGTAAAGGCTGCAGCCCAAGGCCGCTGGTCCTTTTCTGGGGGAAGGGACAACTGTGTCCGATTCTGAGCTGGAGGCCTTGGCTTAGCACCAGAGTCACCAAAACTGGATGCGAAATAGGCTGAGTGCCCCACATTCAAGGCCCGCTATCTGCCCAGCTGGGGCCGGGCACAGGGGAAGCCTCAGCCCACAGACCCAAGTGCCCAGGCCAGGGCTCTCCCACAAGGCTCCACATCCACGTTTCTCTCTTTGACCCCAGCCGCCTACCTTCCCCCTATGTCTCCCTCTGCCTTATTCCTTCGGATCCTCCTCATCTTCCGACTCCAGACTTTCCTTTCTGTGCCCCCCAAGCCTCCGTCCCACTCGACCTTCGCTGTCCTCACCTCCTCCTGATCCTGGAGGTGGCCAGTGAAGTTCCACACTGTCTTCCCTCACTGCTCTGGCTGCTCATCCCTTGGCACACCCTAGGCCTGGACAGCTGCCACCCTGGCTTCCTCTACTCCCATTCAACTGTGCCTTCAGAAAAGCTGGACAAGGCGCACAGTCAAACCAACCATGCCCCCTGCATGGCCATGACTGCCCACTTCAGCTGGGCCCTCGCCGCCGCACGACTCTCCTTTGAGCCCTCCGAAATGGCCACCCACGGTGAGCCTCCCATGGCACCCCGCCCTTCAGGGGAGCCCTGTGCTGGGGGCTCCCTCTGCACCTCTAACCGCCTCTACTGTAGTCCCTGACAAAGTGGTGACCCTTCTTCCCAGGCAGACTGCCCTGCTGTCATCCCCACTCTCTCGCCATCTCCTGGTTCCCTCTGTGCTGCCCAAAAACCTGCCCAAGTCCAGCCTATCTTTAAAAATTGATTTCCTTAAGCCTCTCCCCCATCCCCTCAAACCGTCTGTATCCCCTCCTCCCTTCTCAGCCCCTCCCAGAAGAGCTGTCTACACTGGCGCTTCCACTTCCTCAGTTGATTTCCAGCCTCACTGCCCAATGAAAGTCATTGTCAAACATGATTTCCCCCCATCTTTTCTGCAGCTTCTGAAACTGCTGTCTGCCCTCTCCTCCTGTCTGTTCTCCTTCTGTTTGTCTGACCGCTTCTTGGGGTCAAAGGGCAGGGGATGCACTCTGACCCCTACTTCATGCTTGCATTGTTCTCCCTCCTCACCACCGAGCCTCTGGCTCCTCCTCCTTAGGGAAAGTGTTCCCTGACCTGTCAGCTCACACTTTGCCTCCCAAACCACAGACTATGGTCATCTCATCTGTTTATTCCCAATAGCCCTCCAAATGTCTCTGCTGCCTCCCCTGAGAGTGTGAGCCCTGGGAAGGCCGGGGTGCCTGGCCCAGAGTAACCAGGTATTTAACAAGGTTTGGTGATTGACTAATTGGGTCTGGCCAGAGCTGGGGCCTTCAACCTTCTTCTCCCAGGGGCTGCAGGACTTTGGCAGTGGAAGTCACCATCCCAGCTGCAGGTCACAAAGAGTTGGATGTGACGGAATTTGACTAAACAACAAAAGAGGCTCAGAACAGGGAGGGGACGGTGAGCCACACTCTTTGGGGACCTGTTGAAGGAGCAGGGGACCCTGAGCCCTGAGAAGAGACTCCAGGGGACAGGAGATCTGTCTCCAAGTCTTTGGCCCTGGAGGGCAGGATTAGGTGTAGTAGAGGAAGCTTCAGAGGCAGATGGAGGCTCCAAAGGTCCTGACCATGATGGATGTCCCAGAGGGCAAAGGAGAGCCTGTGGGGGGGGGGTAAGCTCTGTGTCATTGGAGGGCTTCAAGGGAAAGCTGGGGGATTCCTGCTGGAACTGCTACAGCCGAAGCCCTTTCCAGCTCTATGGGTGGCACTCTGGGAGTCCATTTGGGCCTCGTTGGTCCTGGACCCCAGTGAGCCTCATTCCATTAGCTCCTTCCCGCTCCTGGGGCCATGGTGGGGCATTGTGTGACCTGCAGGGAGGCCACTGATGGGCTCCCCTGTCATCATGCCCGGGGCTCCACCTGTACCAAGGGAACCTTCCAGGTGGCCGGGACATTTGCATGAATCCCTGTACAACATTTGCATCTTGGGGAAATTTCTCAGGCAAGTGTCACGCTAGTTGCATCACCCTGGCTTCAGGATGCCTGGGGCTTCTCCCAAATGAGGAAACATGTTGACAACTGGGCAGAGCCAATGGGCCAGGAGCATCAGCCTCTTGTTTATTTCCAGGCCTCCTGCCTGGGGCCCTCCTGTGGTCCCTTCATGTCTACATCCCGTCGAGTTGCTGAGCTATGAGTCAGCAGGGCAGATTATTAGCCCTCTGCTAGAAAAGCAGACTAGACCCCTGAGTCTTGCTGTCTCCTTCCTTCTGGCTGGGCACAAGCTGGGCACTGGGGTTCTGAGAGTGCTGCCTCTCTCCTGTCAGTGATTTTCACAGGGCCAAGTACTGCCTGATGTGCCCAAGGGCAGCTCCCACAGGTGGCCTTCAAGACTTCTCTAAAAATGCCCACACACCTGGTCTCACAGAAGGGGAAACAGAATACTTAAGTAAACTCATCTTAGAAAAGGAAAGTGAATAAGCCTTCAATGAGTTCCCTAAGGAAAAATCCCTAGGACAAGATGGATTCACAGGTAAATTCTATGAAATGTTTAAGGTACAATTAATCCCAATACAATATACACTGTTGAAAAAAATAGTTAAAGAAAGAGGCTTGAGGCAGCTAGGTGGCACAGTGGATAAAGTACCGGCCCTAGATTCGAGAGGACCTGAGTTCAAATCCGGCCGCAGACATTTGACACTTACTAGCTGTGTGACCCTGGGCAAGTCACTTAACCCTCATTGCCCTACCAAAAAAAAAAAAGTGGCTGACCAAATTCCTTAAGCTGTAAGAGAAGAAAAGGAAACTGAAGGAGTTAGAATAGGCAATGATGAAACAAAACCATCACTCCTTGCAGACAATATGATGGAATCCTAGAGAATCAAAAAACCAGCTGACATAATTAAGAACTTCAGCAAAGTTGCAAGATATGAAATAAACTCATATAAATCATCACTAGTTCTATATATTATCAACAAAGTCCAAAAGGAAGAAACAGAACAAGAAACTCCATTTAAAATACTTGGAGCTAATATAAAATACTTGGGAGTCTACTTGCCAAAACAAAGTCAGGAACTATATTACAATACAATTATACAATTACAAAACAATTTTCAGACAAATAAAGTCAGAGCTAAACAACTGGAGAAATATTAATTGCTCGTGGGTAGGCTGAGCCAATATAACAAATATGACAATTCTACCCAAATGAATTTATTTATTCAGAGCCATAGCAATCAAGTTACCAAAAAAAAAAATTAAAGAGCTAGGAAAAAATAACAAAACTTATCTGGAATAACAAAAGGTCAAGAACATCAAGGGAATCAAAGAAAAAAAATGTGAAAGAAGGTGACCTAGATCTCACACTATAACTGTGTAATCAAAGTGATAATCGTCAAAACAATCTGGTACTGGCTGGATCAGTGGAATAGATTAGGGGCATAGTACATGGTGGTAAATTACCATAGAAATCTAGTGTTTGATAAACCCAAAGATCCAAGACTGTGGGACAAGAAGTCACTATTTAACAAAAATTTCTGAGAAAACTAAAAAGCAGTTTGGCAGAAATTAAGTATAGATCAATATCTCACACTATATACCAAAATAAGGTCAAAATGGGTACAAGATTCAAAAAAAAATAATGCAACCAAAATTAGAAGGAAAACAGAAAACTGGGGGGGGGATTTATGACAAGTCTCTCTGATAGAAGCCTCATTTGTCAAATATGTAGAGAAATGAGCCAAATTTATAAAAATAAGAGCTATTCCCCAGTTAATAAATGGTTAAGGGATATTAACAGGCAGTTTTTGGAAGAAATCAAAGCTATCTATAGTTACATGAAAAAATGCTCTAAATCACTACTGATTTGAGAAATGCAAATTAAAACAACTCTAAAGTACTATCTCACATCTATCAGGCTGACTAACATGACAAAAAAGGAGAATGACAAATACTGGAGAGGATGTGGAGAAATTGGGACACTAATGCACTGTTGGTGGAGTTGCGAACTCATCCAACCATTCTGGAGAACAATTTAAAAATACATCCGAAGGGTTATAAAACTGTACATACCCTTTCATCCATCAATACAACTACTAGGTCTGTTTCCCAAAGAGATCAGAGAAAAGGGAAAAGGACCTGTTTATACAAAAATATTTATCTTTTTGTGGTGGCAAAGAATTGGAAACTGAGGGGATGCCCATAGATTGGGGAACAAGTTGTGGTATATGATTGTGATGGAATGCTATTGTGCTATAAGAAATAATGACCAGGTTGATTTCAGAAAAACCTGAGAAAACTCATATGAACTGATGCAAAGAGAAGTGAGCAGAACCAGGAGAACATTGTACACAGTACCACCAATAGTGTAAGGATGATCAACTGTGGAAGACTTAGCTACACTGATCAAGACAATGATAGAACACAATTCCAAAGGACCCATGATGAAAAGTACCATCCACCTCCAGAAAGAGAACTGAAGAACTCTGAATGCAGATTGAAGCATACTTTTTTTTTACACTTTATTAGTACTATATTATTTTGTGGTTTCTTTTGCAATACAGTTACAAATCAAACTGCTTGCCTTCTCAAGGAGGGGGGAAGGAATGGGAGGGAGAGAATTTGTAACTAAAAATTTAAAAACATAATAGTTAAAAAAAACTTGTTTAGATATAATCGGGAAATATTTAATGAAATAAAAAATGAATTAAAAATATCAAAAGTAAGCATGTCTAAAAAAAACTATGCCCACACACTTAGTGTGTATCTTGGACAGGTCAAGTGTGCAGCACTCTCAGAGCTTAGAAGATTCTATGTGAGGATCCTCCCAGCAACAGGGTCCTTGGCAGGGCTGCCAAGCAGCACCCCCAGAGTTCTGCTGCCTGATGTTTTCACCTGCCTCTGACCAGGTGAAATGAGCCAAATTTATAAAAATAAGAGCTATTTCCCAGTTAATAAATGGTTAAGGGATATTAACAGGCAGTTTTAGCTCTCACCAGAGACACTAGGGTGAGGATTTTTTCCAAGCATTAGGGTGGAGGCAGGGGCTCTCACATTAGACCATTTGGGCATGTGGCATCTGATCCCTTTGGCCAAGTCACCTTACAAGATGTTGCTGGGCTTCCTCTGCCATGATATAAGAACCCCTGGAGGCAGCCCCAGTCTAGATGCCAAGGTCTGGCCTTGGTGGTCCCGGTGGCCTCCTCATCCTTCTTTCCCTGAGGCGTCCAGGGAAGCTTTCCTGTAAGGTTCTCCTACTTCCTCCTCCTGCCCAGCTGAGCCCCTTTGCATAACTCACTGGCATCTCATGCCATCACTTTCCCACCTGCCTTCCTTCCTGCTCAGGGTCACTCCCTCCCTCCCCCATCTGCCCTGCCAGCATCCTGGGCACAGGGAACAAGCTGAGTCCTGCCCCTCAAATTCCATGCCCAGGCTCCTTCCCAGGGGCCTCTCTGGGTCACCTCAGCTCTCAGGGTTCACTTGATAGTATCATCTGCCTCCTTCCTTTCCAAGCCTTGTGCTTTCCCCTCACACCCTCAGGCCCAGACACCTCTCACTTCCTAACTCATCAGCCCAAATTCATTCCCAGCTGCTGGATTAGTCCTCCTAAAGCCAGGGTTTGATTGTGCCACTCCCCTGCTCAAAAACCTTCAATGGCTCCCCCTTGTTTAGGAGAAAAACCTATAGAACTGAGGGATCTCAGAGGCCACTCAGCCCATCACTGACCTAAACAAGTAGCTCCTTATTAACACAGCACACCTGACAAGTGAGCATATGGCACCAAGGACGGGAGGCCAAAGCCAGCAGAGGACATCCTGGATTATTCCCAGAGTGTTTCTTGATGCCCAGTCCAGCTCGGACCCTTCTACTCTCAGGGGCCAAGTAGCAGGAGGCTGATGCCACCCCTGAAGGGCAGTCCCTTCCATAGCGAGTCTTCTCTCCTTGAGTCTCAATGATCTGATGGGCTGCAGAGCCAGAGAAGAGAGGCCCCCCATCCTTGGCCCTAGTTGGACAATGACAGGCACAGTGGCCAGCCTGGAGCACCACATGGCTCAGTGGGAGAGTGCCCAGAGAAAGGGGAAGGACCTGCCACAGTCCTTGCCGTATCCCCAGGAGGAGCCAAGGGGAGACCGAATCCAGAAGGTAGGACAGAGCACCTGACAAGCCAGCCTCACCTTCAGTAGAGTGGCTGATGGCTTATCCTGTGGTCCCTTTCCTGGGAGCCCACTGGCGATGTCAGGGAGGCAAGTCAGGCACTCCAGCCTAATTGCCAGCAAGGCCCACTCCCTGAAGCCACTGGGGGCAAACTCTCCCCATAGCACATTTCTCTTTTTTCTTTTTGCAGGGCAATGAGGGTTAAGTGACTTGCCCAGGGTCACACAGCTAGTAAGTGTCAAGTGTCTGAGGCCGGATTTGAACTCCTGAATCCAGGGCCAGTGCTTCATCCACTGCGCCATCTAGCTGCTCCACACAACACATTTCTAAGAGGTTTTCTGACCCTTCCTCCATCCTCAGAGCCTGGGCCATCCGGTCCCTTCAATGTCCACCTCAGAGTGGACTGTTTTGAAGAGCAGTAGCTCAAGCAAAGGCCAGAGCATCACTAACTAGGGATGATGTAAAGAGGTGGATTATGCCAAGGGGTCACAATTCTGTGTCAAAAGCTGATCTTGAGATTTTGACAGGTGTGATCTGGTCGAGGCAGAGGGCAGAGGGACAACCATCGCCCTGCCTCCATCTCCCTCAATTTATCCCAAGGCTGTCAAAAAAGCCTTTTTGACTGCCACTTAATTCCCCAGTTTTGTCAGATGACCAGCCACCTCCTCACACCTCCCCGGTCTTGCAAAGCACTTGCAAAGTTGATTGTTTGAACCCAAATATGCGACTTTACATTTATTTCTATGGAATTCAGCTCGCTTAGTTCAGCCCGACGTTTAAGCCAGCTGCTCCAGTTTTTTAAGATCTTGATACGGTGTCCCATGCACGAGCCCCTCCCAGCTTGGCAGCATCAGCAGCAGATTTCATCAGCACACCACCAAGAATAACAAGGGCATACGATCAAGCACAGACCCCCAGGGCACGTCACTGGAGACCGCTTGCCAGGGTGAGATCAACCATTAATAGCTATGTTCTAGGTTAGCCATTAGATTCCAATCCATCTAACTGTTCCCCTGTCTACCTCCATCTTTTTTTGGTGAGACAATTGGGGTTAAGTGACTTGCCCAGGGTCACACAGCTAGTAAGTGTTAAGTGTCTGAGGCCAGATTTGAACTCAGGTCCTCCTGACTCCAGGGCCGGTGCTCTATCCACTGCGCCACCTAGCTGCCCCCCAACCTCCATCTTTTATACAAGAACAATAAGAGACTTTATATAGTTATTAGCTAAAGTCCCAGTATTCCCTTGAGCTCTCAGTTGAGCAATCTTGTCCAAAAAGGACAGGAGCTCAGCCTAGCCTGGTGTATTTTCAGGGAAGCCATGTAGGTGTGGGGGGGGGGCAGTGCTCAGCATCACCACCTCCTTTTCTAGGTACTCCCTGGCCATCCTTTTAATAAAACAGTCTTGAACTCTCCCAGGAATTGAAGGCACATACACTGGCCAGGAGCATTCAGTCCATTCTCTTCCCTTTATTGAGGCACAATTTTTTTTGGGGGGGGGCAGGGCAATGAGGGTTAAGTGACTTGCCCAGGGTCACACAGCTAGGCAGTATCAAGTGTCTGAGGCCAGATTTGAACTCAGGTCCTCTTGACTCCAGGGCTGGTGCTTTATCCACTGTGACACCTAGCTGCCCCTCTCTTCCTTTTTTTGAGCCCTGGCCCATCACCTCTTCTGCAGGCCAGTGGTCCACACCCTCTTGTTTGCCACCATCTTTCAAAGGTCCCAACTGTGGTTCTGTAATCAAAATGACCAGTTTGTTCTCCACCTGGGCCAAGTGACTCAAACTTGTCTTGGGTAGCCAGGTCCTCCCTTACAATCTTTCTTCTTTGGGCTGTCTAAACTCCTCTGTCAGGCATTCAAGGCCTCCCACAACTTGGCTCTAGCTACCTTCTCTGGCTTCATATCCCACCACTCCCCTTCTCACACCCAACAGGCCAACCTTTAAGCATGTGCCACAGTCCTTGGGCCCACCAAGGACCTCAGCTGTATGTATGTAGGGCGGGGTGTGGGGGTAGAGAAGAGAACAAACCAGTTTCAAGGTTGTCCCTGGGATTTCCTCTGCTCTCCTCTTTGGGGCCAAAGAATTTTCTTAGCAGAATTTCAGTCTAGCTATTCTCTTCACTTAATGTATGAGGGCCCTGATACCCTGAATCACTGGGTTGCTGGCTTCCCTGGGCTGGGGTCTGACCTTTCCCCCTTGTGAGCTGTCACTGACAACCCTGGTTGGCTGCTTCTGGGTCTTCTTCCCTCCCAGCCCTGCTGCAACACCCTGCCCGCAGCGGCCCCCCCCCCCCCGCCCCAGCCCAGTAGTATGCATCTTCATAACTCAGGCCAAGGCACAGGTGTAAGGGGATGGCCAGGGAGTAGAATGTGCCCAGAATCCTGAAGCCCAGGCTGGGGACAGCCCAGCTGAGCAGCTGCCAGGCCAAGGTTCACTGCTAGGCATTGGCTTTGCCCAGCCCCAGGAGCCGCCCCTGCTGCCCTCTGGCTTCTCTCTGGCTCATCTCCAGGTTATCACTTTGGAATCCCAGGACCAGCATCTGGGGATTTTCTCAGAAGACTTTCTGTTTTCTCTTTAAAAGGGAGGATGGATGGATGGTAAAGGGGGCATTTGTGGGGTGCTGGGCTCTATTTCTGTCCCTGGTGCTCATTTCGGCATTCAGGGGCCTGACCAGGAGTATAAACACCCTGCTAAAAATAGGGTCCTCAAACTGAAGGCGTGGGATCGAGGAGCCTTCCTGAGGGGCCTCGACTATGAGTGAAGCACTGTGGTAGGGGGAGGGAGAGGTGGGGCCCAGCCCTGGGCAGGGACCCTGGGAAGGGCTTCACCTCTGACCCCTGGGCCGGAATACCAGTGTTGATGGCTTCCCCAGCTCAGGCCTGCCTGGTAACAGGGAGCCCCAGCCTTCCTCCCCCCATCCCTGCTTGCCCCGCACAGGCCCCCAGTCCAGGATCTTCTCTACCCTGGTCCCACAGATAACAAAGTCAACAATCTGTCTTAGCGCCGCCTTCCTCACCCACCATGTCTCTGTCCAACAATAGGCCACTTTAGACAGTCACTTGTGGGGTAGAGGCCCATGCCAGGAGGGACACAGAAGCCCAACGTGGATGGAGAGCCGGGGGCCCAAAGAAAGGCTGTCCAGAAGCAGGCGCAGGGTGACCGGAAGCTAACACGTGGTAGTCCAGGGATCACGTGCGCCATTTTCCCTGCACCTGGCACGGCCAGGATATTCTCACTAGTTGGTTGGCCTCACCCAGGACTGTGCCAGCCAGACTACTCAGAGAGTTTCTGGGCCAGGGCTAGTTTCCACAACGGCTCCCCAGCCTGCACTAACCACTTTTCTATGTGAGTGGGCAGGGGCTCAGACCTGGGCCCCTGGCCCTCCTGAGACCCAGTTATAGGTTCACCAGCACCATCTCTCTCCTCCCCTCACCCCCAGTGACACAGGAGATGGCAGGTTGGAGCAGACACCAGGAAGTGGGCATCGTGGGCCGAGCGCCAACAAAGTGAATGGGGGGTCAGAGGTAACACTGTTGGGGCTCAGGCCTCATACCGTAGAAAGGGAACAGATAGGAGCCAAGCTTAAGGAGTCACAGGACCAAAAGAAAGTCTTTCCAGCTAGGGAGAGCTGCCTTGGGGTGGCGCCAGCCACCATTTCTCTCATTCATGACCTTGTCTGTTCCAGAACAGGCACATCCAGGCCCACACAGGGGTGGAGCTGGGGAGCTCCTGTGACCCACCTCCCCCACCAAAGACAAGTAGCCTCAATGCCTGCCCAGGTGACACCAAATCCAGGGCAGACCCCTCTCCTTGAGGGATTTAAGAGAAGGGGACAATTGTGGCTCTGGCCTCGAGGCAGCTCCCCCTGTGCAGGGCCCAGGAAGGCAGGCCCTCGGAGTAGCAGCAGCCAAAGCTAGCCCACCCTGAGGTCTGGTCTGGGGGCAATTCTGAGAGGGAAGCCAGACCTGCACGTGTTTGTTCAGCTCTGACCTTCGGCTAACTAAGGCGAGCCTGTCAAAGGAGAGCTGGGTCCAAGTCTCTAGCCAGGGGCAGCGAGAGCAAAGATCCACTGGTGGCCCTGCCTGCTTCCCAACAGACATGAGCCTATTTAGGGGCACTTGAGGAGGAAGGTCACAACCTGAGGACGAGTGGAGCTTTATTCTTGCCGCTAGAAGGAACCTCAGAAAAGCTTCTAACCCAACCCAGACTGAGCCAGGAAAGTCCTCCACAATTCTGAAACAGCAGTCAGCAGCTTCTACTGGAATACCTCCAGTGACAGAGAACTCACTACCTCCCAAAGCTGGTTAGGTACAGGACCAAAGTATGCCAGGGGCCAGAGAGATGGTCACCATCTCTGACTAGCAGGACATCAAGGCTTTCCTGGGCCAGGTGAGGGCAACAAAAGCCGAATGCCGGGCTGGTGGGGAGCAGGAGGCCCTGGCCCTTGACCTCTGGGCACACAGCCCTCCACTCCAGGAACCCCTTCCCTTTTCTTGTACCTGTCCTTCGAGGACCACCTCAAGTCCTACCTTCTCTGAGGAGTCATCCCTACCTCCTCTGACCCTACAGATTGTAGATTCGGGGCCTCTAGTGAAGGACAGTGGGGAGGCCAATTTGGCAGAAGGCCAGGGCCTGGGACAGAGTGAGGAAAGGCTGCAGAGGGGGGCCTGTCAGACCCAAGAAGCCTTAAATGCCAGGACAAGGAACCTGACACTTTCATGTCTCTATCAGAGAGACCTGGGAGGAGGCAGCAGGGACTGGGCTCCCTAAGGAGATACGGCCCCAGGAGCTTCCTCAGAAAGCTCTTGGCTCAGTGGGATTCTGCCTGAGGACAGCAAGGCCTGAGGGGGCCCTGAGGAAGATCAGGAAGGTTCTGGGAAGCAACAGGAGGGCAGGACCTCCTGGGCCATCCCTGGTCTGTCTTATTGCCCAGCACAGGCCACTGCCCTGGAGAGAGGCAGGAGGAAAGAAGGAAGAATGGAGGGAGGGAAGGGAAGGAGCAAAGGGAGTAAGGAAGAGAGGGAGAAGGAGAATAAGAAAAGAGGCAGGAAGGGAAGGGAAAAAAGGAGGAAGAAAGGAGGGGAGGAGGGAAGAAAATTTATAGATGGGAGAAATTGGCTCCATAGGCCTAAGAATAGGCGAGGCCTTGAATGACTGGAAGAAGGAACAGAAGGAGGGCCCTGTTTGAGGGAGGTGGGTCCTGGGCTGGGGGGTAGGGGGGTGGTGGAGGGGAAGGTGAGGCCCTGGCTTCCCTCCTGAGCTGGCATCTGACCAAACATCAGCACCCTCTCCTTTGGCCACGGCCCCTGTACCCTGCAGGGTGCTTGGGCTCCGTGCCCAAGGCTGCTGGCACGAAGGGCTGGGGGCGGGGGCAGGGGCCTGGCTGCCTGGCAGGATGGGGGAGGGCTGGTCCCCTGGGTCGCCTTCCCAGTCTCTGTTCAGTCGGCCCTCCCTCTGCCCGGGGCCTTTCGTGACTTGTGGAGGAGATGTTTCATCAACAGACTCTTGTTTGGCTCCATGGGCTGGGAGTGAGCCAACAAGAGTCTTGCTCGGAAGAGACTTTTCAGAGGCTATTTCTGTCCGTGTCCATCCCTGGTCCTAGCAGCCATGTGATCCTGGGGCTGGGCCTCCCTGGCCACTGGGGCCTGGATCCTGCTCCTAGGAGAATCTGGGAAGGCAGAAGAACCGGGGCTGCCCCCAACCTCCCTCCACCAAATAAGCTCCCTGGCCTAGCATTTCCTCATCCTCAGACGATAGAAGATAAAGGGGGAGAGAGCAAACTAAGACGTCTGTTCAGACAAGAGGAAAGTGGGGTACAGAAGTACCCAGTTACCTTAGGGGGCCCAAGCACAGAATCCTAGACCCCCCAAGTGGTCTGTTAATTACTATCTATGCTGGACATCCCAGACCAAGGGCAGCCAGCCTCTGCTCGCAGGCCTCCTGGGACGGAGAACTCACTACCTCCCCAGGCAGCCTAGTCCATTTTAGCACAGTTCTCATGGTTAGGATATGTATTCTCTGAAGTCCCCCCAAACACTCCCTCCCACACTGCTCCTGCTTGGGCCCTCTGGGCCATCTCTAGGAGACAATTCTCCCCATACTCACGAAGAGTAACAACTTCTCAGTGACCAGACGAGATGACTGTAGATGAGCTAAGTGACAAACCTTGCTCTTCCTCTCCTCCCCTAAGCCTCCTCAGCTCATCCTCGGAAGAGGAGGAGGTCGCGAGCCCCCGTTTGGCCATATTCCAGATTATGAGGGATGCGGGGCCTGAGTTACTGTCCCTTCTCTCTGATGCCACCAGGATAGCAAGTGCGGAGGACCAAAGAGGCCAGCCAGACACAAGCATTTATTAAGCACTGACTGTATGCTGGGCACTGTGCCAAGGGCTAGGGATACAAAGAGAGGCAAAAAGGGTCCTCTTCCCAAAGAGTTTAACTCTAATGGAGGAGCCCGAACAGGAAACATACAGAGTAGGTGGTTGTTGGGGTTTGTCCTCGATTCTCCAAGAGGACCGTGACATTGAGTGATGCTATGACTTGAAATGAGGGAGGGCTGTGCAGGGTCACCAAACTCACTGTCTCCTCCTGAGCCATCTGGGTCCAGTGGCAAGATACACATCAGGACGACTGGAAATGGTCCCGGATGTTTAAGACAATTGGGGTTAAGTGACTTGCCCAGGGTCACACAGCTAGCAAGTGTCTGAGGTAAGGTTTGAACACAGGTCCTCCCATTCAGAGCCAGTGCTCTATCCGCTGCCCCCAGAGTAGGTGGAAGATAGACTTAAAGAAGAAGGCATTTGGGGAAACCAGGGGGGATGGGAGCTGAGTCTGGAAGCCAGGAGGCTGAGGGGAGGAGGGAGAATAGTCCAGGCATCTGGGAGAGTCCCTGCCATGGCACGGAGTGTGGTGTTGGAAGGAAGGGCAAGCAGGCCCCAGGGCTCAGGCGCCAGAGGAGAGAAGTGAGGTAGGAGGAGTCACTGGGGGGTGCCCTGCTCGGTCCATCACTCAACAAACACCGGCTGCCGGCTTGGGAGCTAGCGGGCGCAGCCCTGAGTGCGGAGGCTCTGCCCGCAAGCTCGGCCTCATGGGGAAGACCACATGAAAACAACTCGGCACACACGAGGTCCAGACAAGCGGGTCCAGTCAGCACAGTCCCGGTGCCCGAGGAAGCGTCTGAGCAGAGAAGGGGCGCCTTCGACAACACGAGCCACGGGCAAGGGGCGACTGAGTGGATGGGGGAGGGAGGAGTTGGCGATGACATAGCAAGGCTGGGAGCCCTCAACACTAACAGGGGAGTTCGGAGCAATAAGCTGTGGGTGGGGAGGGGAAGGATGCGCCAGCTTTGTACGTCCTGGTGTAACGATTGGAGCGGAGCTGCAATTTTAGCCCCTTACACTGGGCTTGAGGTACCTGTGGGACAAGAGGTGGAGAGGTCCGGCCTACAGGGGGTAATGCAGGACCACAGGCTTCATCTACAGCTTTGGAGTCATGGGCACGAGAGCTAAGGGGAGGCTCAGGGGACAGCCAGACGGGGGAGGGAGGCACTGGAGCTGCTGGGGGTGCATCTCCAAGCCAGGCCACTGAACCCACACACTCCTTCCGTCATGGAATTTCTTTAGTTCAGTAAGGGTTAGGTGCTGGAAATGCAAAGATGGGAACAAAGCAGTCCTTGTCTTTAAGAAGCCCCACTACCAAAAAAGAGGGCGAATGACCGGGGGGGGGGGGGGGGCACGTGCGCCCGTCTCCCAGCCTCAGAGGCTCTGGGTGCCGGGCAGCTGGGCGGTATCAAGACCTGGTGAGGCTTCCCACCTCAGGCGGGGCCCACAGCTCCCAGGCGGGGCCTATGGCTCCCTAGGGCTGCTCTGATCGGAACAGGGGCTGGTCCAGCCCCGGATGCAGCTGCTCTGGGAACTTCCCTAAACTCAGACTGACCTTTAAAGGCAGTCTGGAAGCCTGGCCAGCTTTCTAGAAACCCACCCACCCCCAACAAAGAAAGGGCACAGGGCAGGGGCACCGGGCTTGGCAGGGAGGCTGCCCGGGGCTCTGCAGCACGAGGCCCCTGGCTAGGCACCGCTCTGCTGGGACCCTCCCCTTTTCCTGGGCGGGAACTCCCAGGAGCATTTACTGTGCCCCAGAGAGCCAGAGGGACCTGCTGTGA
Organism: Dromiciops gliroides; assembly: GCF_019393635.1. Taxonomy (NCBI): domain Eukaryota; kingdom Metazoa; phylum Chordata; class Mammalia; order Microbiotheria; family Microbiotheriidae; genus Dromiciops; species Dromiciops gliroides. Next base: position 33,851,652 of record NC_057864.1, read on the forward strand.
CCCGCCAGCACGCCAGCCGAGCTGGCCGACTCGCTTTTGCTCCTGCGCAGTTGTCCATCTTCCAGCACTTTGCCGACGCACAGACCTGGGCAGATCTCTCTGCGCGGGGAGAGGGTATTTGCTGCTTCTGTTGAATCCTAAAGTCGCTGGCTCCCTTCAAACCCCGATCCAGTACCTAGCACCTTCTCCATGAAGTCATCCCTGGTCTTAGGGCCACACTGCCCCTCCCCCCACTCAATCACCCCGGGCACGTTCAGGTTTACTTAGACATGCACGTGTCTCTTCTAGCGGTATGGAAAAGCTCGAAGAGTTATAAAACTGATTTTATTTCAGCTCCATGTATCCCCAGAAGCTAGCACAAGGACCCACAGGCTGATGGGGAGACAGACTGGTGAGCCCAACAGAAGCCCATGCCGGAGAGGTGGAGCTCAGCCTGCTGCTATCTTCTTCTCCGGATGGCCACCCCCAGCTTGGGCCCCCTGGCTGCTCCAAGCCTGAGGCAGAAAGCCCTCCCACAGACATCAGCACTAGCAGGGAGAAGTCCTGCTCTTCTGAGTAAATGCAGATGGTGCCCTGAGGCTGCAGGACAGAGCCCAGACAACACTCAGGCATGAAATGATGGAGGCTTTGACAAGTCAAGTGGGTGGGCTTTGGCCCCTAAGGCATTGCCCAGTGTTTGGCTGACCCAAATCACAGGCTTCCGCAAAGTACAGATCTAGACAAAGAATGGACCAAAAGATTAGACTAGTTCCAGCTACAGCCAAGCAGTTCTGACTGATGAGAAGGCTCTCTGAGGATAGGAGAGGAAAATTTTAGGTGGGCAGCCAATTAAGAAGGCAGTATCCAAGAATGGGCTTGGATTCCTGAACCAAGCCCTAAAATATAGGAATGGGAGTTACCTGGCCAGGGATGGGGTGCACCTAACAAGCAGCTGGTAAGAATATGTGTATATTATTAGGAGAACCTCGAATGAGTCCAGCCACTCTGGAAAGCAATTTGGAATTAGGCAAAGGAACCAAGATGTCCTACGTTTTGACTGAGAGATTGCGCTGCTAGGCATTTACTCCACAAAAGTCAAGATAAAGAAAGGTCCCATTGACACCTGCAAATGCGCAGTGGTGTTTTTTTGTGGCAGCAAAACAAAGCTGATGTCCCATTTTTTCAGCTGGGGATTGGCTAAACAGGTGGTAGGAGAAGGTATGGGAAGCTCAGTCTTCTCACTAAGAAACAATGACTTCTGGGAAATACAATGACCAAAGACAATGACTAAGCAGCACCAAGAACACAAAAGGCCCGATAACTGGCAGAACAAGATGAAACAACCCTGGGCAATGCCGCTGACCAGCCTAGGCCCAGAGGAGAACACGGTGGGATAGCCAGGATGCAAAGCACCAAGCACCAGCTTTGCCAGATATGGCTGATGTGTGGGTTGGTTGTGATGGGCTGTGTTTTTTCTCTTTTTTGTATTCATCTTTGGTAGAAGGGAAGGCTTGCTGGCTGGGGAGGAAGGAGGCTGCTTAGCTCGGCCCTTCCTGAGGCCGGGCCTCCCCAGGATGGCCATGGACATATATGCCTGATGCTACTGATAGTCCTCCTCCTCTTCCCTCCCATTCAGATCACTACAACAGCCTGCTGGGGGGTGGGGGGGTCTACCTGCCTACAGTGTCTTCCACTTCTGCCCATCCTCCAGTCATCTTCCTGTAGCACAAGATTGACACACTCTCTCTCTCTCTCTCTCTCTCTCTCTCTCTCTCTCTCTCTCTCACACACACACACACACACACACACACACACACACACACACACACACACTAAACTCTAGTGGCTTCCTGTCACCTCCAGGATCACATACACACTCCTCTGCTTGTCTCTGAAGCCCCTTCCTGTCTTTCCAGTCTTTCCCCCTGTGACCCTCTCCACACACTATCCGATGCAGAAGCGTGACCTCCCTGCCATTCCTCCTGCCTGACACGCCCGCCTGCCACTTCTGTGCTTTGGCACTGGCCTTGAATGTCCTCTCTGCTCACCCCCAACTCCTGGCTTCCCTGGGGAAGTAACCAAAGCATTTCCAAATCACAGACCAGTGAGCTGGACTTCCATGCTTCATTTCTGCTGGCCAGAGGGTCGGAAGGTCATCATTAGACATGATTCTATGTAAGTTTAGAAAAAGAGCCCGGAGAAAGAAAAGGGAAGAAGATCTTCTTATTGTGGTAGGAAAGAATTGGACATTGAAGGGATGTCCATCGATTGGGGAATGGCTATAAGAAATGATGAGCAAGATGGTTTTAGAAAAACCAGGGAGGACTTATATGAACTGATGCAAAGTGAAGTGAGCAGAACCAGGAGAACATCGTACACAGTAACAGCAATGCTGTAAGGATGATCAACTGTGAAAGACTTAGCTACTCTGATCAAGACAATTCCAAAGGACCCATGATGAAAAATGCTATCCACCTGCACAAGGAGAACTGATGATGAACTGGTGGAGATTGAAGCAGACTTTTTTATTTTCTTTATTTTTCTTGTCTTTGTGTGGGTGTGTTTTCTTTTACAACGTGGCTCATATGGACATGTGTTTCGCATGACTTCCCATGTATAACCTATATCAAATTGCTTGCCTTCTCAATGGGTGGGGAAGAGGCAGGAGGGAGGGAGAGTTTGGAACTCAAAATTTTAAAAAATGAATGTTAAAATTTTAAAAAAGCATGTCATTAGGCCAGATTTAATAAAATAAGTAAAATAGATACTAAATTTAAAAAGAGAGCCCAAGGACATCTCAGGATGCCAAATCTAGAGCCGGGAGGGGCCTCTAAGGCTAGGCAGGACAAACTTTTATTTCACAGAGGAGGAAGCTGAGACCCATAGGGGTGGGGTGGGGGGTATGACCTTTCCAAGGTCAGCCAGGAAGTCCACATCAAAAGAAAGCTTTGCCTCTAGGTCCTCTATCTCCACGGCATCCTGCTTCCTCCCGTCCCAACTTCAGTCAAGAAGAGGGAGGGGAGCAGCGAGTCAGGGCCCTGGGCCAGGCCTTTTGGGCTGCCCTGGTCGTCCCCTCTAGGACCCAAATCTGCTGGTGTCCTTGCAGTTCCTCACATGCGATCCTCTATGTCCCATCTCTGGGACTTGGCACTAGCTGTGCCCTGAAGTGCGCACCCACTTCTTGGCTTCCCTCAAGCCTTGGACTGATCCTCCCGTTCTCTAAGAGGTCTGTCTTGCTCCCCATGCCCACTGCTAGTCTTTTCCCTCTGAAACTGCCTTCCATTCACACTAACACTCTTGTAGTGCAGTTGCTGGCATGCTGGGCATGCTGTTAGACTGGCACTCCTTGAAGGCAGGGCCCAGGGCCTTGCCTTTCTATCCCCAGGCCTTAGCATGTGGCCTGGTACACAGCAGGCACTTAATAAGTGACTGAGCACATTCCCCAATTGAGAAATGGTCAAAGGATATGAGCAGGCAGTTTTCTGAAGAAGAAACCAAAGCTATCTATTCCCATATGAAAAAAATGCTCTAAATCTCTAATGATTAGAGAGATGCAAATTAAAACAACTCTGAGGTACCACCTGACACCTATCAGATTGGCTAAAATGATAAAAAAGGAAAATAATAAATGTTGGAGAAGCTGTGGGAAAATTGGAACACTAATGCATTGTTGGTGGAGCTGTGAACTGATCCAACCATTCTGGAGAGCAATTTGGAATTATGCCCAAAGGGCGATAAAGCTGTGCATACCCTTTGACCCAGCAATACCACTTTTAGGTCTTTTTCCCAAAGAAATCATGGAAGGGGGAAAGGGACCCACATGTACAAAAATATTTGTAGCTGCTCTTTACGTGGTAGCAAGGAATTGGAAGTTGAGGGGGTGCCCATCAATTGGGGAATGGCTGGACAAGTTGTGATATATGAATACAATGGAATACTATTGTGCTGTAAGAAATGATGAGCAGGAGGAGTTCAGAGAAACCTGGAGGGTCTTGCATGAGCTGATGATGAGTGAGATGAGCAGAACCAGAAGAACATTGTACACAGTATCATCAACATTGAGTGTTGACCTACTGTGATGGACTATATTCTTCTCATCAATGCAATGGTACAGAAGAGTTCCAGGGAACTCGTGATAGAAGAGGATCTCCAAATCCTTGGAGAAGAAAAAGAACTGTGGAATATAGATGCTGAATGAACCATACTATTTCTTTTGTTTTTGGTGCTGGTGTTTTTTTTTTTTTCTATTTTGAGGTTTTTCATCATTGCTCTGATTTTTTCTCTTATAACAGGACTAATGCAGAAATAGGATTAATGTTATTATGTGTATATATATATATGTGTGTGTGTGTATATCTATATCTATAGATATATGTATATAGATATATAGATATAACCTATATCAGATTACCTGCTGTCTAGGGGAGGGGGGAGGGAGGGGAGGGAGGGAGAAAAATCTGAAATTGTAAAGCTTGTATAAACAAAAGTTGAGAACTATCTTTACATGTAACGGAAAAAATAAAATACCTTATATGTAAAATTAAAAGAAATAAGTGACTGAGCAGCGTATTTAACAAGATCTCTTGTGTTACTCTTATTTTGTAGATGGAGAGAGGTGCGCTAGACACAGCAGAACTCAGGGAATAGGGAACTGGCAGGGTGGCCAGACCCAAAGAGACGTCTGTGTGGTTGGAAGCCACCTTGAAACGTGGGCTCCAGGGACCTGCTGGTTCCTTAGCATCTTTAAGACCAAACCCGGATTCAATGTGCATATGAAACTATCCCAAGGGAGACAGCAAACCTGCCCACCAGTAGAATTGGGACCCCCAAGGAGCTTCCTCAAGGCTAGAAGTCTGGGCTGAATAAAATTAGATGGCAGTAAGAATACAAGTGAAATCTCAACCTTGGGTCCGAAAGAACCAACTGTACAAAAGCAAGGGCAGGGAGGGGTGTGTGTGTGTGTGTGTACACACACATGTGCGCATGGGGGGGGTAGCCCGGCAGCTGCTTGTCTCACAAAGACCTGGGAGCTCTAGGACATCAAAAACTTGGTATGAGTCACAGCAGCTGAGAAAGCCGAGGTTATCCTGTAAGAGGTGGAGCTCCCAGGGCCACATCCAGGAGGGCAGCCAGGAGAGGGGAGGCCTGGAATTTGTGCCACATGAGGATGGCTTGATCCGCCTGGCAATGCTGGGGCCAGAATCCAGCCTGACCTCTGCAGCCTTCCCCTCTCCTCTCTGGGTTTGCCTGCTCCTGCTCTCTCCTGGTTCCCCTCCTACCTCTCTGACTACTCCTTCTCTGTCTCCTTTGCTGGATTGCCCCCAGGGGCCATCAGCTGTGCATGCATGTGCCCCAGGGCTGTGCTTTGACTGTTCCCTACCTTCTCTCTCTCTCTCTCTCCCTCTCTGATTTCATCAGCTCTATAACAGATCACTTCAATCACATATGCCCTCACCCTTTCCCTTCTGCCTTCAGTTCTACAACACCAACTGCTAAACATCTCCCAACCATATATTCTCTGGGCATCTCAAAGTCAATATGGCCAAAGGGGAATCTTTCCCCATCTAGGCATCCCCCTCCCATTCCTATGGCTCTGTGGGCCTATTCTTCCAGTTATCCAAGTTCACAATCTCAGAGCCCTCCTTGACTCTTCACTCTTACCACATATCCAATCTGTTGGCAGTTCTCATTTTTAACTTCTGGATATCTCTAGCTTCTGTCCTCTTCTCCTTACTCACCAGGCCACCACCCTAGGTCAAGCCCTCAACCCCTCTTGCCTAAACTGTTGCAACAGCCTCTTTTCACAGGCCTCCCTGCCTCCCAGTCTGTCCTTTCTTTTTTTAATTATTTTTTTTCTTTTCATCTAGACTGATATTATGACATTGTTGTAACTAGAAAAACAGCAAAATTAATCACGACCCAGTCTGGACAGACATTATCCAACGTCTGGTATAAATTTCTTTAAGTCTGATTTTAAAAGGCAGATATGAAAAACATAAAGAAAATAATATTTTGACATGGAAATTATTTTATTAATAAAGATGTTGAAATGCATATATGCCAATTTAAGTACAAAGCAATTTTTTTTGGGGGGGTGAGGCAATTGGGGTTAAGTGACTTGCCCAGGGTCACACAGCTAGTAAGTGTTAAGTGTCTGAGGCTGGATTTGGACTCAGGTCCTCCTGACTCTAGAGCCAGTGCTCTATCCACTGTACCACCTAGCTGCCCCTGTACAAAGCACTTTTTTTTTTTTTTACAAAGCACTTTTAACCTCAGCAAAAGTTAAAACCTTTTCAAACCCTCTGTAAAACTGATATCCCTAGGGCTCATACTCTGCCTGGCCCTCCCGCCCCCGCAGTCATCTTGCCATCTGCCTTGCTGTGGCACCCTCTGAAGCTCCAGAGACCATGCCTGGGAGCCTACCATGGGGCCTGTCCCACCCCAGCTGGTGAATGCATGGTAGGCACTGACTCACATGGCCTTCTCTGTTGAGCAGTAGTTCACACTCTACCTCAGCTACCTTCTTCCCATCTGCCCTGTAACAGCATATACCCCTTCATACTGTTCCTAGAGGAAGACACCTCTCAGACTCTTCCTTGTTTTTGTTTTGTTATGTTTTGTTTTTTGTGGGGCAGTGAGGGTTAAGTGACTTACCTAGGGTCACACAGCTAGTAACTGTCAAATGTCTGAGGCCGAATTTGAACTCAGGTCCTCCTGAATCCAGGGCTGGTACTTCATCCACTGAGCCACATAGCTGCCCCCCTCAGACTCTTCCTTGTAATCTGCCTCACTCTCTGTTGTCACTTCCACCCTCTCTGACTTATCCCTGCAGCAAGGCTATCCTTCTATTCCTTTCTAATTGATTATCTTTGAAAAAAAAATTTTCAATTAATAAGCATATATTTTCTAACCTTCCTACCTTCTCCACCCCAACTGAAAAACAATACAAATAGAAGGCAGAGCCAAGATGTTAGAAAATCATGAAGAAGTAAGCCAGTTCCCCTCCCCCACCCTGCCCAAATCTTTCAAACAGATCTAGAAAGTGCAGGAGACTGCATCCTGATCAGGAAATACAAGAAGAAATCACAGTGAATGATTCCCAGCCCGGGCTGACACAGGGCAACACATAGGTAGGTCTATCAACACAGGGGAAGGGGTTTGGTCACAACCATCCTGAGTCGAACATCCCAGGACAAGGAAGAGGGGGAGAAGAGGTCCCAGAGAAGGCAGAGAAGGGCCCCTCCTTATGGAAACTCTGTACTTCTCTTCCCAGTTCCAGGTCCCAGGTCCAGGGAGGGTTGAGAAAAGTAGCTGTACTTAGGGGTAATATGACAGGGCAAGGAGTGGTGGAGGGTCCTATGGAGAGGAGCAAGCTCAAAACCAAGCAGCAGCTGTGTGCCTGCAAGCTTAGGAGCAGAACCCGTAGCAGAAGAGCCAGGGCGGGAGGCCCCGGGCACAGGGGAGCCAATGGTGCTGTCCCTTTGAAAAGCAGAGCTTCCCAGCTAGCTGACCGATAGGAACTTTAAAAGGGGCAGGCCCACTGGCCTGCTGCTCAGACCCAAACTCAGGTCGAGAATTTGCACCGCCTTCATGCTTTTCCCTAGATCTGACCACTGAGAGTACTAGAAACTGTTCCTGAGATCCTGGAATAATATAACACTTGATACCCACAAGAAAGCAGCAGCAGGAGCAGCCCAGACCCTCCCTCCAGAAGTGTGGCAGAGCCCACACCTGATATCAAGTCCAAAGTCAGATACTAGGCTGGAAGGATGAGAAAATGAAAAAGAATTTCATCTTAGAAAGCTATTACGGTTTCAAGGATGCTCAAGACACAACCCCCAAGAAAAGAATGGGTGTTTTTGGGTTTGTCTGGGTCTTCACGACACTGTTCTCTCCTGGTCCTCCTCATACTTGTGCCATTGCTTCATCCGGGTATTCTAGCCAGACTAGCCTTCTTGCTGTTCCTCTCACCCAACACTATTTCCCGTGTCTGAGCTTTTGCACCAGTCACCCTCCACACCTCAATTGCTTTTCCTCAGTGAAGACCTCCCACAAGAAGGCTTCCTGGTCCCCCTGGCTGCTAGTTCCTTTTTTCCCTGGCTACTGTCTCTTTTTCTATGTTGTACTTATAGACATGCCTCCTGTCTTCCCCTTGTAGTGTAAGCTCCTTGAGAACAGGGCCTGCTTCGTTTCTATCCAAGATTCTCCAGCTCCTGGCATGTCTCAGCCACTTAAAAATGGCTTGTTGGGGGATAGCTAGGTGGTACAGTGGATAAAGCACCAGCCCTGGATTCAGGAGGACCTGAGTTCAAATCCGGCCTCAGACACTTGACACTTACTAGCTGTGTGACCCTGTGCAAGTCACTTAACCCCCATTGCCCTGCACCAAACAAACAAACAAACAAACAAACAAACAAACAAAATGGCTTGTTGATTGCTGACTTAGGTTTCCCAATGCTACAGAAGCATAGTGAAATCCCTACTAGTGAAATCATTGGTCTCAGGAGTTCTGGATCATGCCACATGCCCATCTGCCAGCTCTCTACCCAAGGCACCACAAAATGAGCTTTAGATGAGGATAAAAGTCAGAGCCACAAGGATAGAATTGGGGAGGGGTGGAAACACTGAATTTATGAGCCCCAGCCAAGGCTAGGCAGTGGGGAACTCCAGGCAGGTTGGCAGGAAGGTGCGAGATATATCTCAGCAGACTGTCATGACCTTGATGTTTGGGAATGGATCTTGCCAGATTAAAGTCCTAGCTTTTCTTGGGTCTGTGCCCAGATCAGTCTGCGAAGGGTGTGCTCACCATGATGAGCAGAGACAAGACTGGAGCTAAAGCGAGCCATCCTTGATTCCTCTTAGGTATACTGGGCTGGAGTGTCATTGCTCCCAGGAAGACCATTCAGGGCCTCTCTTCTACTGCTGAAAGGCCAAGCTGGGGTAACTCTGGCACCTTGGACCTCAGATGAGAACCTTTCTGCCTTTCTTCACTGTTTACTGCTCATTTTATTCCTCCCCATTTTATTTTTTGCTCAATTCAATGTTTTCAAAAATGTTAACATTCTTTTTAAAAAATTTTGAGATCCAAATTCTCTCTTTCTCCCCTTCCCCTCCCCTCTCCTTAAAAAGGCAATTTGACCTACACTGTACATGTGCAGTGATGCAAAACATATTTCCATATTAGCCATGTTGCAAAAGAAAACACACACCAAAAAGAAAAAACAAAAGAAAAATGAAGAGAGTTTAAAAACTATACTTGCATCTGCACTCAGACTCCACCAGTTCTTTCTCTGGAGATGGAAAGAATTTTTCATTGTAAGTGCTTCTGAATTATCTTGGATCACTGTAGAGCTGAGATAGCTAAGCCATCCACAGTTCTTCATCAAAAAGTATAACTGCCACTGTGCACAAAGTTCTCTTGGTTTTCCTCACTTCACTTTGCATCAGTTCATATGAGTCTTCCCAGGTTTTTCTGACAGCATCCTGCTCATCATTTCTTATAGCACAACAGTATTCCATCACAATCATGTACCACAACTTGTTTAGCCATTCCCCAATCAATGGGCATCCTCTCAATTTTCAACTCTTTGCCACCACAAAAAAAGCTGCTATAAATATTGTTGTACAAACAGCTCCTTTCTCTTTTTCTCCGATTTCTTTGGGAAACAGACCTAATAGTGGTATTGCTGGATCAAAGGGTATGCACAGTTTTATAATCCTTCAGGTGTACTTCCAAATTGTTCTCCAGAATGTTGACTTCACAAGTCTACCAACAGTGTCCCAATTTCTCCATATTCCCTCCACCATTTGTCATTTTCCTTTTCTGTCATGTTAGCCAGTCTGATAGATGTGAGATGGTACCTCAGAGTTGTTTAATTTGCATTTCTCTAATTGTAGTGATTTAGAGCATTTTTATATGACTGTCAATAGCTTTGGTTTCTTCTAAAAACTGTTTGCTCATATCTTTTGACCAGTTATCACCTGGAGAATGGCTTTTATTTTTTTTTTGAGGGGCAATGAGGGTTAAGTGACTTGCCCAGGGTCACACAGCTAGTAAGTGTCAAGTGTCTGCGGCCGGATTTGAACTCAGGTCCTCCTGAATCCAGGGCTGGTGCTTTATCCACTGCGCTACCTAGCTGCCCCCGTGGCTTTTATTTTTACAAATCTGGTTCATTTCTCTCTATATATATCTGAGAAATGAGGCCTTTATTAGAGAAACTTGTAACAAAAAAATTTCCCATTTCCTGCTTCCCTTTTAATCTTGGGAGTAATAGTTTTATTTGTGCAAAAGCTTTTTAATTTCATATGATCAAAATTATCCATTTTACATCCCATGATGTTCTCTATCTCTTGTTTAGGCAAATTCTTCATCCATAAATATGACAGGTAAAATATTCCATGCTCCCTTAAGTTGTTTATGATATCACCTTTTACATCTATGCCCATTCTGACCTTATTGACTGTATCTCAGTATATAGTGTGGATGTTGGTCTATACCTAATTTCTGCCAAATTGCTTTCTAGTTTTCCCAGCAATTTTTGTCAAATACTGATTTCTTGTCCCACAGTCTTGGATCTTTGGGTTTATCAAACACTAGATTACTATGGTCATTTATTACCATGTATTGTGTACCTAATCAATTCCACTGATCCACCACTCTATTTCTTAGGCAGTGCCAGATTGTTTTGATGATTACCACTTTATAATATAGTTTGAGATCTGGTATTACTAGGCCACCTTCTTTCACATTTTTTCTTTGATTCTCTTGATATTCTTGACTTTTTGTAATTCCAGGTGATTTTTTTTCCCACCTCTATAAATATTTTTCGATAATGTGATTAGTGTAGCATGCATGAATAAGTAAATTAATTTGGGCAGAATTCATTTTATTATATTGGCTCTGCCTACCCATGAGCAATTAATATTTCTCCAATTGTTTGGCTCTGACGTTATTTGTCTGAAAAATGTTTTGTAATTGTGTTCATATAGTTCCTGGGTTTGTCTTGGTAGATAGCATCCCAAGTATTTTATATTGTCTAGAGTTATTTTAAATGGAATTTCTTTCTATTTCTTGCTGCTGGACTTTGTTGGTAACATATAGAACTGCCGATGATTTATGTGCATTTATTTTATACCCTGCAACTTTGTTAAAAGTTATTAATGAGGGGCAGCTAGATGGCGCAGTGGATAGAGCACCGGCCCTGGAGTCAGGAGTACCTGAGTTCAAATCCAGCCTCAGACACTTAACACTTACTAGCTGTGTGACCCTGGGCAAGTCACTTAACCCCAATTGCCTCACCCCCCCAAAAAAAAGTTATTAATGATCTCAACTAGTATTTTAGTTGATTCTCTAGGTTTCTCTAAGTATATCATCATATTGTCTGCAAAGAGTGATAGTTTTCTTTCCTCATTGCCTATTCTAATTCCCTCAATTTCTTTTTCTTCTCTCATTGCTATGGCTAGCATTTCCAGTACAATATTGAAAAATAGTGATAATGATGGGCATCCTTCCTTCACCCTTGATCTTATTGGAAAGGTTTCTAGCTTATCCCTGCTACAGACAGTTCTTGCTGATGGTTTAAGATAGATTTGCGGCAGCTAAGTGGAGTAGTGGATAGAGCACTGGCCCTGGAGTCCAGAGGACCGGAGTGCAAATTAGAATGGGGACACTAGCTGTGTAGCTCTGGGCAAGTCACTTAACCCTGTTTGCCTCAGTTTCCTCATCTGTAAAATAAGCTGGAGAAGGAAATGGCAAACATTCCAGTAGCTTTGCCAAGAAAACCCCAAATAGGGTCACAAAGAGTTGGACATGACCAACCAACATTTATCATTTTATGAAAAGCTCCATTTATTCCTATACATTCTAGAGTGTTTAATAGGAATTGATGCTGCATTTTTTCAAAAGCTTTTTCTGCATCTCTTGAGATAATCATATTATTTTTGTTGTTTTTTGTAATTGATATGGTCAATTATGCTGATAGTTTTCCTAATATTGAATCTCTCCTGCCTTCCTGGTATAAATCTCACCTGATATATTTGTGATATATTGCTGTAATCTCCTTGCTAATATTTTATTTAAAATTTTTGCATCAATATTCATGAAACAAAATGGTCTATAGTTTTCTTTCTCTGTTTTTGCTCTTCCTGCTTTAGGTATCAAAACCATATTTGTCTTGCTCCTTTTTTTGCCTGTTTTTCCAAAAAGTTTACATACTATTGGAATTCATTGTTCTTTAAATGCTTTGATAGAATTCACTTGTGAATCCACCTAGTACTGGGGATTTTTTCTTAAGGAGTTCATTGATGGCTTGTTCAATTTCTTTTTGTAGGATAGGGTTACTTAAGTATTCTATTTCCTGTTCTGGTAATCTAGGCAAATTGCATTTTTGTAAATATTCATCCATTTCACCTAGATTGTCAGATTTATTGGCATATAATTGTGCAAACTAAGTCCTACTGACTGCTTTAATTTCATCTTCTTTGGTGATGCATTTGCCCTTTTCATTTTTGATATTGGTAATTTGGTTTTCTTTTAATCAAATTAACCAATGGTTTGTCTATTTTATTGGTTCTCTCCACCATAAAACTAGCTCCTAGATTTATTTATTAGTTCAATGATATTCTTACTTTAAATTTTATTAATCTCTCTTTTGATTTTCAGGATTTCCAATCTGGTGTTTAATTAGGGATTTTTTTTCTAGTTTTTTTAATTGCATGCCCAATTCATTGATCTCCTCTTCTCTATTATATTGATATAAGTATTTAGAGATAGAAATTTCCCAAGTATTGCTTTCACTGCATCCCATAAATTTTGGCATGTTGTCTTTATTGTCCTCATTCTCATTAATAAAATCATTTATTGTTTCTATGATTTATTCTTTGACCCACTCTTTCTTTAGGATTAGATAATGTATAATTCATTTTAATCTATGTTTCCTTGGCCCTTTATTGAATGTAATTTTGTTGCATTATGGTCTAAAAAGGATACATTTACTATTTCTGCTTTTCTGCATTTGATTGTGAGGTTTTTGTGCCCTAATACAGCATCATTTTTTGTGAAGGTGCCATGTACAGCTGAGAAAAAGGTATACTTCTTTCTATTTTCATTCAATTTTTTTCCAAAGGTCTATCATACCTAACTTTTCTAAACTTCTATTCATCTCCTCAACTTTTTTCTTATTTATTTTGTTTAGATTTATCTACTTCTGAGAGCAGAAAGCTGAAGTCATTCACTAATATAGTTTTACTGTCTATTTCCTCCTATAACTCATTTAACTTTTCCTTTAAGAATTTGAATGCCATTGTATGCCATTTGGGGCATGTATGTTTAATATTATTATTTCTACATTATCTATGGTACCTTTTAGCAAAATGTAGTTTCCCTGCTCATCTCTTTTAATTAGGTCTATTTTTGCTTTTGCTTTGAGATCATGATTGCTACCCCAGCTTTTTTTTTTTCTTTTTACTTCAGCTGAAGCATAATAGATTCTGCTCCAGCCCCTTACCTTTATCCTCTGTGTGCCTCTCTGTTCTGGTTTTTAATCCATTCCACTATCCACTTCCATTTTATCCCACTGACATTCAGTTATGATTACTAACTGCATATTTCCTTCCATCCTATTTTTTTCCCACTTATCCTTCTCTCTCTCTCTCTTTTACACTGTCCCTCCTCAAAAGTCTGTTTGGCTACTGACCTCTGACTCCCTTGATCTCTCCTCCCTTTTATCAGCTCCTCCTTTCCTGTTGAGTAAGAAAGATTGCTGAGTATGTATGTTATTCCCTCTTTGAACCAAGTCCAATAAGAGTAGCATTCAAGCATTGCCCACAACTCCCACCCCACCCCATATACTCCCTCCACAGTAAAAGCTCTTCCTTGAATTCCCCTTTTATGCGAGATAATTTTCACTGTTCTTCCTCTCCCTTCACCCTTCTTTCAGTGCCTCTCTCTTTCCCATCCCTTAGTTTTAGGTTTTTATTTTTAGGTCCTCCCATCAAATTCAATTCATATCCATGTCCTCTGTCTATACATATTCCTTCTAACTGTCCGAATAACGATAAAGTTCTTAGAAGATACATCTCATATAGGAATGTAAATAGCTTATTTAACCTTACTGAATCCATGATGATTTGTCTTTCATGTTTACCTTTTTTTACCTCTTGTCTTGGAAAGTCAAGTTCTCTGGTCCTTTTGTTAGAAATGCCTGGAAATCCTCTATTTCATTAAATATCCTTTTTCCCCCTGAAGGATTATACTCAGTTTTACTGGGTAGATGGCTATTCTTGGTTGTAATCCTAGCTCCTCTGCCTACTGGAATATCATATTCCATACAAACTTTCCATTCCTTTAATGTAGAAACTGCTGAATCTTGTGTGACCTTTCTGGCTCTACAAAATTTGAATTGTTTCTTTCTGATTACTTACAGTGTTTTCTCCTTGACTGGGAGTTCTGGAATTTGACTGTAATATTCCTGGGAGTTTTCATTTGGGGATCTCTTTCAGGAGGTGACTGGTGGATTCTTTCCATTTCTATTTTGCCCTCTAGTTTTAGGATACCAGGGCAGTTTTCCTTGATACTTTCTTGAAAGATGATGACTAGACTCTTTTTTTTTTTAACATGGCTTTCAGGTAGTCCAATAACTCTTAAATTACCTTGCCTTGATCTGTTTTCCAGGCCAATTGTTTTTCCAATAAGATATTGCACATTTTCTTCTTTTTTTTTTCATTTTTTGACTATTTTATTATTTCTTGAGATCTTGAGATTAGCTTCCACTGGCCCAATTCGAATTGTTAAGAATTATTTTCTTCAATGAGCTTTTGTACCTCTTTTTCCTCTTGGCCAATTCTATTTTTTAAGGAATTCTCTTCAATGGATTTTTGTCCTACATTTCAGGTTTTTCGTGCTGCTGTTTTCAGAGCTAGTTCCAGGGTTTGGTAAGTTTTTTGGTTCTTCAAGGTAGTGTGATCTAAAGAAAGGTGGGGTCACTGCTCTCTTGCCCTGGGCTGTGGTCCTTACTCAGGGACTTTGTTCCCCTATAGCCACAAATGCCAGCATTCCTGGAACCGAATAGTCTCCGTACTCTACTGTGGCAGATCTTTTCTGCCTTGGAACTGAGCCCAGGGTCCCTGCCCCCTTGTGAGTGACCACAAGGACTCTTCTCCACCCAGGAACCCAGGAATAGGGCCCCTCCTCCCCTGCATTCTTAAGCGCTAGTGCTCTTCTTGGCCCTAAGACTGGGACTGGGACCCCGAACAGAGTATGGACAATGCAACAGGGTCCAGAACCCAGCACCACCAAAAGGTCTCCTATAATTTCTTTCTGATCCATTGTCTGACCCCTTACCTTCTGTGGGCTGAGAGCTCCCAAAGCTACTGCTAATGCAGCTGCCTCCTAGGCCTGCTGCTGGCATAGCTGGGACACAGCCTGCACTGGGCCCCAGGGCTAGTCACCACCCTGGTGTAACAGACCTTTCCTACCAACCTCCTACATTGTTTTGGACTGTAACATTGTTTCACCCTGACCTTTTTTTGGTTCTGTCGTTCCAGTATTCAATTTGAGACATTATTTTAAAGTTGTTTGGAGAGGACTGGGGAGAGCTCGGGAGAATTCCTGCCTCCACTTTGACATTTTGGTCTGTTTACTGCTTTTCTATAGGAGCTTCTACCTGCTGTGGGATATCTAGTCCAAAAACCTAACTTCCCAAGGGCATTCAATCAATCCTGTTAGCATTTATTAAGCACCAGGAACTAGGCTAGGCTTTGTGGATGCAAGACAGTGCCTGCCATCAAAGAGCTGACATTGTAAAAGGGAAGCAACGAGCAGAGGGAAGTGGGTAGCCTGGGACAATGAAGAGAGAGATGGGGGATACTTTCCAGTACCAATGATCCTAATGGCTTCATTATTATTCCCAGAGCAAAGGCAAGCGGTGGAAGGCAGGAGAGAGGAGAGAGGACAAGACCAAGCCATCGGAAAGAACTCAAAATCCACCCCCAGCCCCACAGGAGACCAAGACTCAGGAAGCCCCTGTGCTTGTCTTCCCTCTCAGGCCTTGTGAGCACACATCTACCCTTGCTGTGTGCATCTGCTTGAAGTCACCTTTTCTGCTGGGGCAGGAGTGGCAGGAAAGAGAACTGCCCCTCCCTGACAACTGGCCACGCTTTAGAGAGAAAAGGCTAGAAATGAGACCTCAAGAGCCTCCTTCTTCTTTTCCTTTTTTTAAATTCTCCCTTTCACCCCTCCCTCTCTCTTTCCTTGTCTCTCTTCCCCCCTTCCCTTCTCCCTCTTTCCTTCTCTCCCTTTTTCTTACTTTGATTACACTGCTTTCCCAAAAGGAAGCTAGCTGGCTGCTATAGCTAT
Organism: Dromiciops gliroides; assembly: GCF_019393635.1. Lineage (NCBI taxonomy): Eukaryota > Metazoa > Chordata > Mammalia > Microbiotheria > Microbiotheriidae > Dromiciops > Dromiciops gliroides. Next base: position 33,867,985 of record NC_057864.1, read on the forward strand.
TACAAGAGCCCAGAGTGAAACATTCAGCCCCTGCCCAGGCCTACACAGTAGGCAGCTGGTGATGGCACAGAAGGTCCAGGGCTTGTGACTCTTGGGCTCCCTACAGCTCAGAGCAGGGCGACCTGGTTGCTTTGCCTTCACCTGCTCCCCCTGTCACTATCCCTGTGGCCCCCTATCACTTTCCAGGCCAAGAAGGACAAGGTGCAAGCTGTTCTCTCCCGCCAGCAACAGAGCCCCCAGCTCCTCTTCCCCGCTTGCTCCTCTGCTCAGCAGATGGGCCATGCTGGTGGCCAGGGAGCAGGCCCTAGGCAGCGATCAGCTTTCCCTCCACCTCCAGCCGGCCAGGTGACACATGATACCTTGCTGCTGGGTTCAGGCTGCAGGCACCCTGGGCAGCCATAAGGCCTGGTCTCCTGGCTCGTGGGTGCTGAAGGCTAGTGCACCATCATCATTGCTGGCCCTCAGCTTCTCCAGAAATCTGCATCTGGAGTTTATTCATTACTGTGGCCCCCTCTGGGGTCCCCGGCATAGCAGGCCTCAGCCCAGTTCTCCCCCACACCAGGCAGCTGTCAAGACGCCCATGGAAGGGGTGACCAAGGAGCCCAGGGCTGTCTGGCTTTTATCTGGCCACCACTTGCCGAACAGCACAGGGTTCAGAGGCCCAAATTCCTGGGGAATGGCAGGCACAGGGCTGCCCGAGAGAGAGAGGCCAATGGGCCCAAGGAGGCTCTCTGGGCCATGTACTGATGCATCTACTACTAGTGCCCAGGCTGATCACCCCCGCATGTGGCTCATGCTTGCCAATCCAAGCCAGCTGAGCACACAGTGGTGTCTACCCAGGTCATCTGGCTCCTGTGCACAGGACGTATACGGACACAAGGACCGGCAGAGAGGCAGAGGAACAGCCGTGAGGACAGGCCCCCCTCTCTTCCTCTCGGGCCTTAGAAATGGCATCGGGCACGGCCCGGGTGAGCCAAGGCCAGCCTCAGAGCCCTCTTCCCTCCCACCTCTGTGGACTGCCAGGGGATACACTTCCATACGCTTGTCCCTAATTCCCCTGAACTTGCCTTCTCTCTGCTGGGTCCACTTTAAGGAGAGCCACCAGGAGCCAGGAACCCAGTCCAAGGCTCCTCTCCCTGGGAAAGAGCAAATGGTGCTCCTTGCCCCATCCTGCTCCATGGCCAGACAGGCAGACAAGGCCCCAGAAGGCACCCTGGCAGAAGCCTGGGAGCTGAGCTGAGTCAGCTACCCGCAGACAGACCTGGCCCCTGCCCCCCTGCCCTCAAGTGCTTGCTTTCAGAGGAGACTATTTTCAGGGACAGAGCGGACAGTCTTTCCAGGCTCAACCGGAATTCAGGCAGTTCCTCAGTGTGCCCATGGGTACCTCACCTCCTGAGCTGCCCACCTGGGCTCCAACCTCCTCAGTCTGGGGAGGGGGCGTGCCAATAAAAGCTGCTTCTGGGACCTCCTCAGCTTAGGCCACAGGGCAGGAGACCCAATGGACAGAGGGCTGCCTGAGACGGGCTCATCTCACCCACATGATGGGCCAAAGTCTTAGCCAAGAGGTCAGCAGAGGTTGTCTTGTGGAGGGTGGGGTGGACGAGAATGTCTTGGCACGGACTCTGAGCCCCAGGCAAAGGAAGCAGGTCTGGGGGCAGGGACAGAGCGCACTTACTTGGGGAAGATGGCCGTCATCAGGGCAGATGCGTAGCCAGGCTTGCAAGCCCCATCTGACAAGTTGGCATACTTGGTCGCTAACTCTGCAGGCCTGCCAGGGGAAAAGGAGTCAGGCGTTAGCAGACCCAGCACCCTTGCTGTTTCTCAAGTCCACACCCAGAGACCATCTGAGAGCTCCTATAGCGAGTCCCCACTCTTATTCCCCCTACCCATCTACCTGCCTCCTCTCCTTCAAGAAGACCTGTGACCATTAACAAATCTTTCCTGAACTGTCCTCAGCCTCCCTCCTGAAAGCTTCTAGTAAAGGATCCTGGACTACCATGTCAAGGGACCAATCATTTGCCCCCATCCCTAACAATCAGTCCCCTGGCCTCTATTTAAATACTTCCAAGGACAGGAAGCTCACTACCTTTCTGGCAGTTAGATGGAGTAGTGGTCACTTTGCCTGGAGTCAGGAAGACCTGAGCTCAAATCTGACCTCAGGCCCAGGGAGATGACAGGAACCACCCCCAAGATTACACAGGGAGTGAAAGAAACAAGATTTGAGTTCCAAGCCAGCACTGTTTCCACTGCAGCGAGCGGGCTCAGCTGTGGCAGAAGAAGGTGCCATTTAGGGGCAATGGGAAGGACTAAGGCATCAGCCCCAGGGTCAACTGCTCAGAACAGGGCCTGTGTTTCAGGGGCCAGGTCAGCTGCTGGGATGCTTGGCCTAGGATGTCTGATGTCCCTAGAGAGCTGAGTCAACGGGACCAGAGACAGAGGCCCTGACAGGAGAAAGGTGGCTCATATCAGACCACAGGCCTTTCTTGGGCAGGATTCCTGGAATTCCACAGAAGTAATGCCAGGGCAGCAGCCTCTCTACCTCATCCACAGGGAAGCATTCATGGAAATGCTCACAATCGGCACTGATTTCTTTGGGGGGGCTGTGAGGATATCGACAATAGGTGGGCAGGGCCAGCCAGGGGCCTCTGGGAGTCCTCCTGAGGGCTGGGGCTGGGGAAGTCAGAGAAGCTGCCACAGGCAAGGGGAATGAACAGGAAGAAAGCATGTATTCAATGCCTCCTATGTTCCAGGCACTGTGCTAAGCACTTTACAATCACCTCATTTGATCCTTACAACTCTGAGAAATAGGTTGTTTTTATCCCCCATTTTACAGCTGAAGAAACTGAGGCAGGCAGCAGTGGCTCATGCTTGGCTCAGGTGACCTGTTCCATTCACACAGCTAGTGTCTAAGGTTAGATTTGAACTCTGCTCTACCTAAAGCCAGGCCCAGCTGTCTCTCTAGACACTGCACCAGAGAAGATGGATGGGTCCCTGATATTGAGCCACCCTGATGCTCTCTTTGCTGCCCACCTAAATATATTCCTACATCTGAGGAAAGACCCGTGAAAGAGAGAGGCCTGTCTCGGTGAGGCCCTTGTCTCCCACAGTGCTGTGCATGCACTTGCTGGGCTGGATATGCAGCCAAGAGCAGGAGGCCTGGGGCCAGCGGGCTCCCTCAGAGGTGGTGCAAAGGATAAGGCAGGCCCAACTCCCTCCTCTTCTCATCCTGGCATCCTGGGGGCCCACGAGGCCTCCCCCACAAAGAAGTGCCCCCTCTGGCCCCAGAATGCACAGTTCCCTCTTACAACAAACAGTCAAAGTCAAGGCCATTCCTCAATTAAAATGCCACTGCCATGAGCTGCTGCTTGTGGAGGAGAAGAATAGGGGGAGTGTTGGGCTGGCTGAGGCACGGGACCCCCAGGCCATCTGTAACCCAAACCACAAGAGTCTCTGAACAGGGAGCATTTCACTGGCAGGCCCAACTCCGAAATGCCACAGGCTGATGAGGATGTCGAAGGCCACCCCAGATGTCTGGCTGAGCCTCGAGCTCTTGTCCTTGAGAGAGCATCCACTGGCCCCCACATCACAGACCCATTGTCCCCCTTAGCCCCAGGGAAGAAGGCCCCACCCCCCTCCTCGGCTCCATGAACACAGATTCACTCAACCAACGTTAATCTGGCACCTGATCCTGCACTTGGTTCTGGGGGTACAAAGACAAAAAGGAAACCACCTCCCAATAATGCAATTCAATAAACATTTATTAAGTACCTACTATGTGCCAAGCATTGTGGTAAGAGCTAGGGATGCAAATAAGAAAAAGAAAGCCAGTTCCTGCCCTCAGAAAGCCTACAGTCCAACGGGGGAGAGAAGGTAGATACAAAGGAAGCTGAAAAGGGGACCACCAAGGGGCCTCCTCCTGTGAGAGGGGCTCTGCCACTCTCACTGCCCTCCACATGAGCTCCACTGCTGAGCAACGATCTTGTAAAAGTGGGAGGCCCAGGATTGACACTGCACATACAATCAAAGGAGATGACACCTGTAAAACTCTTCGGAAATTTGCACACACTAGACATACAGATGCTAGTTATTGTTACTGTAATTATTCTTCTTGTATCTCTTACGTGCATGGCCTTTTTCATGTAGTCTTCCCAATTAAAATGAGAGTTCCTTGAGGGCAGGGACTGTGTCTTTGACTTTTTTCATATCACTGGGGTTTAGCGCTTGGCACACAGTAGGTACTTAATAAATGCTTGCTGATATGGGCAGATGAAAGTGGAACTATCGCTTTCCCTTTCTTAGAAGTTGTACCTCGGGGCGGCTAGGTGGCGCAGTGGATAGAGCATCGGCCCTGGAGTCAGGAGTACCTGAGTTCAAATCTGGCCTCGGACACTTAACACTTACTAGCTGTGTGACCCTTGGCAAGTCACTTAACCCCAATTGCCTCACTAAAAAAAAAAACAAAAAACAAAAGGTTGTTGTACCTCAGGGACAGCTAGGTGGCAAAGTGGATAGAGCACCGGCCCTGGAGTCAGGAGTACCTGAGTTCAAATCTGGCCTCAGACACTTAACACTTACTAGCTGTGTGACCCTGGGCAAGTCACTTAACCCCAACTGCTTTACAAAAAAAAGAAGAAGTTGTACCTCTCCCACTGCAGCCCAAGATCCCATTAGGTTTTTTGTTTGTTTTTTTTTTCTTCTGGCTGCCACTTCCCTCAGCAGTCTCATACTGAGCTTGTGGTCCACTTAAACCTCCAGATCATGGGGGTACCTAGGTGGCACAGTGGATAAAGCACTGGCCCTGAAGTCAGGAGGACCTGAGTTCAAATCCAGCCTCAGACACTTGACACTTACTAGCTGTGTGACCCTGGGCAAGTCACTTAACCCTCACTGCCCCACTCCACCCCCAAATTAATAAATAAACCTCCAGATCTTTAACTAGCCATTCATTTCTACATGTCTCTTTGTATTTGGTTAAGTGTCAGTGTTTCCCCAGTGGCTTATAGGCTATTCGTAAACACTGTAGTTATAGTGGAGATGTGTCTCTATGCCCTGGGATCCTGGAGCTAATTAGCACAAAGGAAGACACAAGAGAAGATGTGAAGGGAATATGTTGCCTGTCTCCAAATGTCTGACTGGCTGCTGTTGTTTGTCCTTTGTTCTTGAAGAGGACCATGACATCAGGAGGTGAGGTCTTGACTTGCAGTGAATTCGATTTAAGTGAGGGAGGGCTGCACAGTGTTACCAGCCTCATTCTGAGTGGCAATCATATGGAAAAGGATTAGATATTTTCTTCTTGGCCTTGGGGAGTAGCCACAGGACCAATGGGGAGAAATTGCATAGTGTCAGATCTTGACTCAACACAAGGAAAGGTATTTTTACAAGTACAGATATCTAAAAGTGAACTGTACTTGGGTGGTAGTGAGTTTCACATCACTGAAGATATTTTAAAAGGCCCTGGATGACCACTCAGTGATGTGCACCTGGTAGTCACAATTTGGGCAGACATTGGGCTAGCTGAGCTCTGAGGCCCCCTTCCAATTCTACAGGTTCAGGGCTCTGTATGTTCATCTCACCAGCAGGACCCTTGCCTCTGTGGGAGCATCATCCCCATGCAGACTTTGGATCTTCCTCCTAGACCTTCAGGAGGAAATAGAATTGTGGGAGAGAGGCAATTTAACTATCATTAGGGAGGGTGCAAACTGTTATGGCTCAGGAGGGACTGAAGACAGAGAGTAAGGACTAAGGAAACTTCTCATCAGGGGCTATTTAGCTCTTATCTGAGGGAAAAGACATCTTCAAGAGAGTTCTTGAGAGTCTTTGACTGAAATCCTCAGAGACATGAATGGTGGGAGTCCATTTCCAGAGTTAAAAAGTCTGTAGTTACAGTTAATATTTAAAAGTGACTCTGACTGTGATCTTTCTCACTGTGATACATTGTTGAGGTACTTAAATATGACAGAGTAAACATTTAAATACTCAACTGATGAATATCTTTTGTTGGTTGTTAGACTGCTAATAAATTGTTTATCCAGAAACTGATTGTTTATTTCAGTTTATGAGATTAAGCTGTTTGAGAAGAGGAAATGGACAAAAGCTTGTGGGGGGAGGGGAAGTTTCTCCAGTTTGTTTAATAAACTGTAGTGAGGGCTCAGTGCTAACTGATTAATTAATGAGATTGTGCATTCCTATTACTTTATGAGAAAATATCAGAACATACCCTTTGATTGGTTTAGAATCTGCAATGAAAATTAACAAGGCAAAAGAGTCCAGTAATAGGATGGGGGAGGGGGTTTGCTGTGGCTGTCAAGTGGTGTATTGCTCCACACAAGCCTGAGCCCTGGATGCCTGATGGTATGCCTAAGTTGTAAGCTCCTTAAGACAGTGGAGTAAGAGGACCCCAGGGAGTCAGCTTCTTCGGATCTCTCTCAATAAGTAATGTGCCAAAGAGAAGAAAAACTAAAAATGCCGCATGGGGAACCAAAATCAACATCAAATTAAACGAGCCAAGAAAAGCCACATGCTGACCCCAAGTTGTAGAATCCTACATAACAAGAGAAAAGGTTCCCAGAGAAGAACCAAAGGCCAAACAGAGAAATAACCTTTTTGGAGGAAGGGGGCAAGGACAACTGGAGAGAAAATCCCAAGACTAAATGCAGGCAGAACTCGAAGGGAGTAAAATATCAAAGGTGAGGAAAAGGGAGATTGGATGGGAGTGGTTATGAAGATAGCCAAGGAGAAAGGAGTGAGACACTGGACCAAGCAGCTAACAGACTGCCCTGATGCATGGGCAGGGGAAGAGAGGCTCAGGAAATCCCCAAATTCTCCCAAGAAGAATATAAGGGACCAAGGCTTGGAGTCAGGAAAGGCATGGGTTCAAATCCTGCCTCCACTTGGAACAAATCATTTAACCACTTTGAGCCTCAATTCTCACATCTATCAAAGAGGTCTGGTAGCCCTTGCATTGCCTCTACTTCATCGTCAGGAGGATGAGGAGGAGGAGAAGGAAGAGGAAGAAGAAGCCAGTGCTTTGCAAATCCTATTCACTGATAGAAACCAAACTAAGATAAGGCCTGGGGAACAGATGAAGTACAGTACATTCCTCTACTTTCTGTAGAGAGTTGGGGGACAATGGGTGCAGAATGTTGCCTACACTGTATCCATTGGTTTTGCTTAATTTTCTTAAATGACTATGGCATTAACACAAGCGTGAACAATTTTTTTTTTTAAAAAGAGAGTTATGATCATTCTTACCAAATATTAAGAGTGAAGAGATTAACCTAGAGGGTAAGTTGAAACAGTAGTCTCAGAATCCCAGAAAACGTAGAAAAAAACAAAAGAATCTGAACATGACATTTCAGGAAATCATGGAAGAAAACTTCCCAGGCTCCAGAGACTCCCTCTTGGCTCCAGGATAAAATACACATTTTTCAGTTTGGTGTTTACGGGCCTTCACAAGCAGGCTCCAGCTCATCTTCCCAGAATCTCGTCAACCTGGGCTGAATCCTTGTGAGACCTCTCAGATGCTGCTGTTCGCAGATGACACAGTATAATCACATTATACCCCAGAATCTGCAGAGGCTCTTGAAAGAGATCTGGACCCATTCAGAGGATGTTCCATCCACACAGGAAAGACCAAGCGGATGAAGAATGTCTGCTGCCAGAGCTCAGCACACATTTGGGTGGATGCCCTCTGGAGACTGTCCAACAATGTGTTTATCTGGCATGGACAGGACAGGTGGAGAATAAGCAAAGCCCTGAGTTCAAGAGGAGGAGGACAGTGAGATGGGCTGCTTTCAGGCAATGAAGAGCACTGTTTTTGACCTCGAGCTGAGGCCCCTCTTTTCAGCACTGACCCTGTACTGCTGCTGCTGTACAGTAGTGAGACACAGAACACAACGGTCTCTAAAGATGAGCATCAGCCAGAGGGCTGGAGGGAAGAGCTGCTACACAAAGCCAATGGAAAATTGAAGGGCAGCAGGAGGAAAGGACACCTTCGTGGAATCATGTGACAGGAAGAGAAGGCAGCTGATCACATGGCAGGAGGGGGGCCATCATGAGAGGTGGGTGGCCAGAGGGCTCCCTCCCCCGGGGGGGGGGTCCCCGCAGTGCATGTGTCCCCTGTGTTGGGTGGTCCCCCTTAGGATAATTTTTTAGATATTGTTGGATAGTGTTTGGATATCATTTTGTATATCGTTGTGTACTCTGCTTCACACACCCTATGTAAGAGTCCACTTCCTGTCTCTACTCACATGGTAACCAAAGAAGCCTGGTGCTGACCCTGGGCTCTGACGCAGGCGTCCTGCCGACTCCATTCCCCCACCACCACCACCAATGCCACCCACCCTCACTTCTTGTCTCTGAGCTCCCCCCGCCCCCCCAGGATCCAGGACCAGCCTTTTTCTTCCTCCTTTAAACCCCCCAAAATGCTGACACAGGGCCCATGGATAGACCAAGGCAAAGAAAACCCAGTCTACCAAGCCAAGGCCAACAGGATCCCAAGCAGTGGTCTGCCCCAACAACCTGAGCTGCCCCACAGGGGAAGGGACTGGCTGGGGAGCGAGTGAGTGCCTTGTCCTGGGTATTCCTCAGGCTGAGGTGCAGTGCCCACTGGGTAGAGATGCCGGGGTTGGGGGGGGGGTGATTCTGGCTCCACAGGCCTTTCCAGACAGAATCCACTGTCCTATGAGGCTGAGGCCTGGCTCAAGGCTCCAGCCCCAGCATCTAGGTCCTAGGCTGCAGCCTGACAAGGAGGAAGCATTGGATTAAGAGAGGCCGGGAGCCCATACTCTACTGAGGCAAAGCTCCCTCGTGTACACAGAACAGACCAGGAGCCTCAGAGCAAGAGAACAAAGAGAAGCAGCCTCCAGCCTTTCTAGGGTAAGCATCTGCTCCATAAAAGGGAGGGTCAGGCCCCTGGGGAATGGAGAAGAGAAAGGAAGGAGGGCAGGGAAGGCTGGAGAGAGAGGGAGAAGGGAGGGAGAAGGGAGAAAAGAGAAGGGGAGGGGGAAAGGGGGGAGAGAGGGGGAGGAGACAGGCAAAGAGAAGGAAGTGGGGAGGAGGGAGGAGAAAGGGAAAAGGGAGGGCTCTGCCCTTCAGCCTGCCCCAGCTCCTCACTGGGGAGGGGGGGGCAGGGAGTCTCCAGAGGATACTGAAGCTGAGTGCACCCCAAGAAGAAGAGGCTGCCTCGGGGGGTCACAGACTCTCAGAGGCCCCCGAGGCTGAGGCAGGTCTCCAGGGGTTGGAGACAGGCCTGAGCAGCCCAGGGAATGTTCTCCCTCGCTCACGCTCACTCTATTCTCTTGAGCAGGAAGCCCCTTGGGTTCTTTAGCCGTCCTGCCACAACTCACTTCCACACTGTTCTCTGCCAAGGGGCCGTTCTCCCTGGGCCTGGGATCAGGGAAACTCGAGTTCTGAGCTGGTTTCAGACATTTAATGGCTATGTGACCCTGGCAAAGTCACTTAACCAGTTTGCCTTTGTTTTCTTAGTGTCAAGTGAGGATAATAATAGCGCCGACCTCCCAGGGTTATTGTGAGGACCACAGGAGACCATATTTGTAAAAAGGGCTCAGCACAGCACTTGGTCCACCAGAGGTGTTACAGAAATATTTATTCCCTTCCCCAATCCCTGTTTAACACAGTGCCTACACATAGTAGGTGCTAAATAAATGCTTGTGGACTGGGAGGGGGGTGTCAGTCCCCCTTGCTCCCCTCACCGTGTCCAGACTCTCCCTCTGCACTTCTGGGGTAATGGGTGCTACTCTGGCTCCCTTTTTCCCCTTTGCTATTGCCGCCCCTCAGTAAGCCTGTCCAATTCGCTGCCATGCTCTGCTCCTGAATGCCTTGCCCTGGGTCCCGGGCCCTCTCGAGTGGCTCCAGCTGGGAGAAGATCCGGGCAAACGAGGCCCAGCAGGGGAGGCCAAGGCCGGGCATGCTTAGGGCACAGATGTTACCGAGAGACACCCTGAGAAGGCCTTCCCTGCAGGCCTCCAGTCTCCTCTTCGAGGACGGGAGCCCAGGCAGGAGGCAGAGGCCAGTCACTGCATGTTTGGGTGTCTCATCTCCCCACCATTCACTTCACAACATCAGCTGCAGCTCTGCGCTCCTTGTTCTCCTGTGACCACTGCCAGCACCTGGGGCACAGAGGCTGCCGGCCCAAGCTGGCACTGACTCCAGTGAAAAGGGGACTCTAGAGTGGGCAGGCCTGGGTAGGGGAGGGCTCAGTGGTTAGAGGCAAGGCCAGGCTCACATGGGTAAAAATCTGCCCCCTCTGAGATGACCTCCCATCTTCTTGGAGTGGGGATGTTGGTGGTACCTGGTAGTTGGCACGTTATCACTCTCCCCCACTAGAAAGAGGGCTCCCCCAAGCAAAGGTTTGCTTGGGCCTTTCTTTGCATTCCCAATGCCTAGCACAGAGTAAGAACTTAGAGCCTAATAAATCAATGCTTGATGACTGATTGACTGAGTCAAATGAAATACGTATTAACTTGGTAAGAGAGCGGCCCTTAAAGGATTTCCAAAAAGTCATTTCCTCTGCTGTATAAGTGGAAAGCCGAGCCTTCCCTGGGGGAGGGAGGGAGGAACGACTTCATTTTCTCTCTGTGCTTCAGTCAAGGCTTCACTGAAATGAGTCAGGAAGCTGCTCATTCCTCAGGGAACTCTACTTGGTTGGGGCAGAGGAGGTTGTGCCCATGCTGCCTGGGGTGGGAACTAGGTTAGGTCCCGCAGCAGTACCTGGGGCCTACGAGAGACTGACCTGCTTTCTTTAGTCAGAGGGATAGAGTCCTGGGGCAGTCACTAGGGAGGCCCCAGTGTCTGGGGAGGCCTCCTGGCTCAACTGAGGAATGAGACCCTAGGGAAGGAGAGAGGGCACACCAGAAGAGATGGGCTGCCCGGTGGGTGTTTTGTTTGGGAGGCTGGGCAAAGGGAGGGCACAGCATAAGCAAAGGCCTGGAAGCAGGAGAGCCATCAGGAACACTGGAGAGCATTTGGCCCAAAACAGCTAAGCAGTGTCCACTTGGAGACTTGATCCAGAGAAAGAAAGTTTCTTGAGCTCAGAAGTATTTTCCATTTGACTTTCTGGTGCCCAACAACGTTCCAGGGGACGGTTTCAGAGAAACCTGGGAAGACTCATATGAATTGTTGCAGAGTAAGGTGAGCAGAAGCAGAACAGTTCATATAACGTTATTGTAAACATAAGCAACTTTGAAAGACTCAGGAACTCTTAGTGATTCCAGAGGTCTCCTGATGAAACATGGCACCCAGCTCCAGTCAGAGAGGCGAGGGTCTCAGGGTGCAGGTGCGCACTTGGTGGGGTGGGTGGGGGAACATACAGCAGCCATGACCAGAGCAGCAAAGTGTCTGGTTTGACCAGACACATGTGGGACCCGTTTTGTTTTCTTGCCTTCTCTCTGTGGAAGGCCTTCAATGCCAGGCAAAGATGCCCATACTTTACACAGAGAGGAAATGACCTTGGCCTCTGGGCAGGACTTTTTCCTGACCCACTCGTTTACATGGAGAACAGAAGAAACTCAGACTTGGAAAACCAGGGAACTCTGAACCCTGGAGCAGTCTGCTAGTTATTAGGCCCATCGCTATCACTTACCTGGTTTATAGCTTAGTTTTTAGAGATTAAAACTGGGAAGAACATGGAATGATCGCCATGAGCTAGAGTGGGGCAGCCTAAGGAGACCTCAAGCCTAGCAACTAGGAAGTCGGTCCACAGAAAGCTTTGAGCCTAATGGCATTAAGTAGCAGGGGGTACCCTCTAATTTGTTCTTAAGAGCCTGGTCCCAGGGGTTGAGACTATGCAGCTAGGTGAGAAACAACTTTATGAAAACTCAATGAGCTGCAGTTTGTGAAAGAAATCTTTTCCTGTTGTTTTTCTTACTATTATTTCATTAAATGTCTTTGCTTTGAACTAATTATGTCTTCTATATGACTAGAAAAGGAAAATACATGGGTGGGGGCTTGTAAACTACAGGGTTTTTTCATTTTTATTTAAAATTCTGAGTTCCACATTCTATCCCTCCCTTCCCTCCCCCCTCCCTGAGGCAGTAAGCAATTGGATACCAGTTATACGTGTGCAATTGTGTAAACATTTCCCTATTATGGACTACATCTTAAGAGATATTGACCCACAAGGTATTTTGAACCTGGATGACTCACCTAAAGACTTAGGAAACTGCCACTAGGCAGGCAGTGTCTAAGCATAAGGAAGATCAATCTGGCAGTGCTATGAAAGACAGACTAGAATACTTGTACTGAGGCCACCGATCAGGCCATCTCTCCATTCCCCCCAAAGTAGTAAGTGGCAGAGCTGGGATTTGAACCCAAGTGGTCTTTTCCCCTGCACTGCCTCTCCACTGCAACTCTGGCTGGGAAAGAATGCCTGGCTGAAGAAGCTGATAGGAGGAACAGAGCAGAGGAGAGAACCAGAAGAGGCTGAAGTCTCCGAGTCAACGAGACTCTGGAAGTGACCAGCAGTCCCGGTGGTGGTGGGCTGGGGCACAATACTGCCAGGTACCCTGTGCCTCCCTGGTCCCTGAGGGTAACGACATGGGAGGCAGATGTTTGCTGAGGCCTTGTAAGAAAATAATGGGTTTGGGAACGCCCAGAGGCCCCAGCTTGATTGGATTGACTGACTCTGCTGATTGACTCACTTGAAGTTGACTTGATTGAAGCCACACCTGTCTGACTCTGAAGAGGGTATGTTCTCAGACTACCTCAACACGGGACCACCCTCAAGTCCAGTGAACCAATGGATTTCAGTAATGCTAGCCAATTAGCTTGAAGCAGGGTGGAAGGCCTGCCTCTCCTTGGGAAGCAACTGGTGCTAAAGCTTCTCATTTATAAGTAAACCCCAGCTAGTTTTCCCTATACTTGGAACAGGAATAAGGCGACCACACATTAGATTTTAAATGTCACAGCCTCCAGCCTTCCCCTCTCCCTCCCCCACAAGGCCAAAGACAGGCCTCTGAGATCCTGAAAACCTCATCCTCCGCATCCCACTGGGACAAATGCTCCCACTTTGTGTTACTCACAGTTTTGAATCCAATTTCAGGAGAAAACCCAATCGATCATACTCTAGAAAACAAAGCAGACACAGAAAAGGTCACAAAGGCTTGATTGTAAAGCAGCCTCCAGTCCTAGTGGCAGAGGGGTTTAGTCAGTTCAGGCAACCTCCCCGGAGCTCAGCTTAGAAGAGGGGAGGTCTTGGGTGCCGCCAAGCACCCACCTAACTAGGTGAAATGCACACAGTTGTCATTCACAAGCATAGGGTGTTCACACAATGATTTGTCTGAAAGAGATCTAGGGGTCTGAGTGGACTGAAGCTCAATGTAAGTCAGCCAGAAAACATCCCCTTGGGCAGAGCTTCCAGGAATAGAGGTTACAATCCCCCTGTCCTCTGGCCTGGGTAGGCCTCAGCCAATGTCTCATGCACATTTTAGGAAGTGCACTGACCAGATGGAGATTGTACAGTGGAGGGAAACCAGGCCAGCGAAGGCTCTGGAAATCAGCTGAAGGAACTTGGCATGCTGAGCCTGGAAAAGGCTCCAGCCCTAACCCCACCCCAAGTGAGGACATGAGAGCTGTGTTCAAGTATGTGCTGGATTATCTTATGGCAGAGGGGATGAACCTTGTTCTGCCTGGCCTCCAAGAACAGAAAGGGGCAGAGTTAGGCCAGACTGTCAGGAAGTCTCCTGCCAGCCGACCCCCCGTGGAAGGGGCTGCATCAGGAATGGGGGTTGTTTGTCTTTCTTCTCGAAGGGGACCATGGCATCAGGAAGTGATGTCATGACTTGCAATGAATTGGATTGAAATGAGGGAGGGCTATGCAAGGTCATCAACCTCACTCTCTCCTCCAGAGACATCTGGGTCCAGTGGCAAGATATGTCATCAGGAAGACTGGAGATGACCCCAGATGTTTAAGGCAATTGGGATTAAGTGATTTGCCCAGGGTCACACAGCCAGTAAGTGTCTGAGGTGAAATTTGAACTCGGGTCCTACCAGCTTCAGGGCCAGTGCTCTATCCACTGTGCCACCTAGCTGCCCATCAGGAATGGTAGGCTCTCTGCTGCTGGGAGTCTTTGAGCAAAGGCTGAACATCTACTCGGTACAGTGACTTCTCTCCACTGTCCTGTATCCCTTCCCCCAGTATTGCCCAAGTTCCCATTATCCTTAGCTTCTCTTGCTCTTGCCTGTTCCATATTGCAAGGGGCTCCTGGCCTCCCACGGGCCGGCAGGCAGGCAGTACAGGGCAGGTCCCTAGGAGGCTAAGCGGGCTGAGGTCAGTGTTTCCCCGAGGGCAGCTCGTACACCTTGTTCTCTGCTTACTGTCTCCTTATTAGACTATGAGTATCCTGAAAGGGGGTGGGGGGGGGTGGATTGTTTTTGTCTTTCTTTGTGACTTCCCTAATTTAACACACAGTGCCACCAGGTACCCAGGAAGCTCTGAATTAATGCCTGCCAACTAATCAGGGGTGTGCTAGTCAGACTGAAGGAGCTGATTGTTAAATGTTCAGTGTGAACACTGACCCCTCAGAAATCAGCAAACCCACAGACCAGGGGCTGACTTGTTGATTGCCTTGACTTAAAGGATGGAGAAAATGGTAACACTCAGATTAAACTTGGAAGTGTTTGGGGGTTTTTTTCGGGGGGAGGAAAGCAGGGTGTTAAACATTTCCCAGCACCCCCACCACCACCCATAAATAAAGGCCCCTTCCCCAAAGCCAAAGGATTGCAGGGAGCCTGGGCCAGCCTCTCTGCCAGTCCTGGGCCAGGTGAGCCGGCCTCCCCAGGTGAGCACCAGGCACTCTCTTCCCCAGCCTCCCTTTGAGGAGGTGCTCAGCCTCTGCTGACCTTTCCTCTCCAAGGCTTACCAGCCTGGAGATTGTCTCCCAGTGGAGAAAGGCAGAGAGGAGCCACTTCTCTGGCTGGTGAGGCCCAAGTTCCCACGGGTAGAAATCTCTGGCTCCTGCACAAGCATTCCTGCAGACCATCACTTTTCAGCAGCTTCAGTGTGGCCTCCCCTTCCTTCACCTCCCATCCCCATTCTGCCTTGCTGATATTATACAGAAGCTCCAGCTGCTGAGACTTCCCCGTCTGGAGGCCTCTCCCTCCCCCCCTCCACCCACAGAGGGCCAGAGAGACTGGCATCACAGCAAAGACCCAGGGAGTACATTGAGTCTGTTAGCCTCATTTTACAGATAAGGAAACTGAGGCCCAGGGAGGTAGGCAGTGCCTCCCTGGGGTCACACAGATCTGACCCCACCTCCGCCACAGACAGGCCACACACCCCTGCCCTTGGGGGGCCTTGGGCTCTAAGACAAGGGCGCTGGAAAAGAGGACTCTGTGGGTGCCCCTCCTCCAGCTCTCAGACTATTATGTTATTGAAGCCCCCATCAGAGAGGTCTCCAAGAAAGGAGCACCACACATGGCCAGCTGGTAGGAAGCAGCTGCCTGAGCTGGCTGCTCCTTTTTGGGATCCTGAAGAATCCTGGAGAACTTTGATGTATTGCCTGGGAGGTGCCCGGAGGTGGCCTCTGCCAGCTGCAGGCCAGGCCAATGCTGGGAACCAGGGAAACCCTAGGTCAGATTATTCTGGAGGAATCTGTGAGAGGCGCCACCTCCCCTGGGGGCTTGTCTGGGCTTCTTCCTTTCCTCTTGGGGGACAGGGTGACCCCAGAGGCCTGTCTAAGAACCAGGAAGACACTGTCAAGTCCCTTCTCTGTCCCTAGTTGCCTATGTGACTCTGGACAAGGCTTCTTTGGACAACACTGAAATCACAGGGATGGATCCAACAGGGTCCCCCAGCCCTCTATGGAGGGTCATGTGACCAAACCTGTCCTTGGTCCTTGTGGACAAGGCAGGGGGTCATATGATGGCTAGTCTCTGGTTCCCAAAGGAACTAATTCATGTTCCCTTGACCCTCATCCTCCCCACCATGCCCAGTCTTCCTCAGAGCTCCTCAGATACCCACTGCCTACAGGACTTAGCTTGCTCTTTATCCATCTCCTCACTGAAACTGTCTCTGACATCACTAATGCCCTCAGCCATCTCCTTAGCACCAGGCCCAGCGGTGTTTCTTAAATCACTCTCCCTGTGGGCCCAGGGACCCCTTACCACCCACCCCCTTTCAAGACTTTGTCTCCCCTACCAGGCTGGAGCAGGCAGAATGGGGAGGCCACCAGAGGCAGCCAACAAGGGGCCCTGAGCTCAGTCTAGCTCCACTCTGGCCAGAAACAGCAGTGCCCATTTGAAGTGCCTGCTGGCCACTGTCATGAGGGCAAAATCTGAAGAGGAGGATCAGACACAGTCTGCTCTCCAGGGGGGCGCCAAGTGGGAAGCAGGGCAGACTTCCCAACAATGGAATGGAAGGGGCTGCTCCAACTGGTGGTGAGCTCTCTGTCCCCGGAGGTATGCAAGGGGAGACCACCGGCCTAGTGGGTATGCTTCCCAGAAGATTCTTGTCCTGGGCCCAGCCAAACCAGGTATCCCTGAGACCCACGGAAACACTGAGATTCTCTGATTAGCACTAAATGAGGAAGGATGGGCTCTGGAGCCACCTCTGGCCCTTCTTCAGGCCCTGTATGGATCACAATGGCTGGGCAGTCAAGGCTGATTAGAAGCCCTGCTGAAGAGGTTCTGAGAGGAAACTGAGGCAGCAACACAGCTGGCTGAGGAGCATGACCTAAATTACTCAGGACTCATAAAGCCAGCCCAAGAGCCCCCAGCTCTGGGTGGGGCGCCACAATGAGGGAGGCAGCCCATGCCCCAGTTTGTCTGAATTCACCTATCAAAGGGGGAGGAGAGTGGGGTGGACATGGCTCCTTCTCCACAGAATCAGATGAAGTTGAGGAAATGGGAGAGGGGACAAAAGGGGAGTCACTGATGATGGAGGAGGAGGCTCTCATGAAGAGAAGCTGGTACTCACTCACAGAGTGAGGCCAGGCATACAGTGACATGAGGGAAATTACTTAACTGCTCCAAATATCAGTTTCAACATCTTTAAAATGGGAAGGAAATCACGAGCTAATCTCCAGCTTCCCTAAATAAATCATGATAACCACCTTGAGCGGGCATTTCCTGGCTAAGAGCAGCTCCCAGGATTAGGGAAGGTTGGGGCTGGAGGGAAGAACCAGGCCCTCTCTGTACAGAAGATAGGGGACAAGGTCCTGGGGTCACTCCCTGACAGGGCAGCTCTGGGGCATAGCCACCGGGCATGATGGGAGGGGAAGGGCTCAGCTCCAACAAATTAGGGTCATTGTGAAGAGCTGAGCCACTGGCCATATGGGGATCAATCAGGGCTGCAACGTGAAGTAGTTCCACCATTTACACCAGTGACTTGACTAGAGCCATCCATAGCAGGCAGATCGACCCTCCTCAGCACAACGCCAGCTCTCTGAGGACAGGAATGTCTCCAGAACTCAGTACCAGGCCTGGTTGACTGCCAGGCCCATAGAAGTATGCTGAAATGCTGCAGAGCTCCATCCTGCGGCACCCTCTCCACAGAGGCCTCCTGAGGGCGGCCACTGGGCAGGCCTCAGACCGGGGCTCGTCAGCCTGTCCCCCAGCCTGGCCTGTGGGTAAGGGTGTGGATGTGGGTCCACCACCCTATGTGGTATTTCAGGCTCACACTCGGCCCTGCCCCTGCTGTACCACCCTCAAGCTGGCTCCAGCCCTGCAGTCAGGGACCCTCCCTCCTCTTGTACCCCCTCTGCCCAGTGTATTCTTTTCCATCCTCTCATTTTCCCCATCACCGGCAGAGCCCCTGGAGGGCCACACTCATGAGCAGACCACAAGCTGGGAGGTATATAATGCAACTCAATTGAAAGAGCACTTGCTGCATGTCAGACACCATGGGAAGTGCTGGCAATACCAGGGAAATGAAGCAACCCCCATCCTCAAGAAACGTGCAATGTAGGGGCAGCTAGGTGGCGCAGTGGATAAAGCACTGGCCTTGGATTCAGGAGGACTTGAGTTCAAATCCAGTCTCAGACACTTGACACTTAACTAGCTGTGTGACTCTGGGCTTAACTTAACTTAACTTAACCCTCATTGCCCTGCAAAAAAAAAAAAAAGAAGAAAAAAAGAAACGTGCAATGAGACAGGGAGGGCAGGATGCCCCAGCATCCCAGATTTAGAGGGGGGAGGATGCCCCTGTATCCTAGCTTTAGAGGGGGAGGACCCTTCAGGGTCCCAGATCACAAAGCTGGTAAATGCAGGACGTGGGATTTGAACCCAGCACTTCTTTCACTACACCACAGCCCTGACATGCAACATCCACAGATGAGTAAAAACAAAGCACATACAAAGCACTTTCAAGAGCTCTTTGAACAATGTCAGGATCAGGGTGAGGGATCTCAAAGGGCCTCGAGGAGGATTTGGCAGCTGGGTTGGGCTAGGCTTGCAAGGGGAGTTCCGGATGCCAGGAGCAAGAAGGGCCGGAGATGGGACAGCCAAGCCCATGAAGGAACAGCATTCCGAGACCAGACTGTAAAGGGGGGCCCATGAGGACATGGCGTTTTGTCCTAGAGGCAAGAGGGAGCCTCAGAAGGTTTCTGAGCAGGACCATCATGATCAGATCGGTGCTTTCAGCACACCCATCGAGGTGCTGCCCAGAGAATGGAGGAGACTGCACCAGTGCAAACTGGAGAACAGAAGCAAGAGGTGTTGTATGGGAGGGGGAACAACTGATGTGCCTTGGGAACGAGAGCTCAAGGCCTGCTGAGGGCCGCATGAAGCGGCCAGTCAAGGGGGATGCAAGGATGGTGGTGGCCTCAGTAGTAACAGGGAAGAGGGTCAGAGCAGGTACTTGGAGGAGAGAGCTCTGTTTAGGGCAGGCTGCCTTTGAGAGGACCACGGGACATTCAGTTGTCAGGAAGAGGTATTGATAAAGGCACCTACTGTGTGCGGACGCTGCACCACATCAGCATTTTACAAACATTCTCCCATTTGATCCACAGGGCAAACGGGAGCTGTCCAGCAGGTCGCTGGTGAGGCAGGACCAGTGCTTAGGAGATGGTCAGGGCTGATCAGGGATCAGGAAGTCATCTGCATGGAGATGACAGCTGAATGCAGGAAGCTGCTGAGGTCACATGGGGAGACACCCAGAAAGGAGGAGAGGAAAGGGCTCAGGACAGAGGCTTGGGGAGAAGGGTGAGGGAGGAAGGAGTGCTGAGGAGGGGTAGATGGGAAGAGACCACAAACAGACCAGGTCATGTGAGCAGGCATGAGGGGCTGCTGGAGGGAGCTGGGCCAGAAGAGGTCAGACTGCCCAGGAGAGCAGGACGCAGTAAGGAGAGACTGTCTTTGAAGGATGTGGCTGCTCCGCCACTGGCCAGTGCCCACACCAGCAGTGCTCGAAGGGGTGAGGCTCCCTGCAGGCCCAGAAGCCAGCCCCTGGCCCCTGCTGGGCAGTGCAGCACAGCACAGGGAGCCTCCCAGGCCTGCAGCCAAGGCCAACCCAGCCAAGCACAACAAACTCTGCAGGAGCCCCCCAGCAGGCCCCTGGTGAGGAGGTCAAAGCAGTCCAGCTGGTGGGCAGTGGAGGAGAACTGTTTAGTCTTTGGCCGCAGAGCCTGTGGGACCACCCAGCGTGAGGGCCTGGCTGGATGCAGGCAGGCAGAGGGGGCAGAGACGGGCCATGCCAGCCTCATCCTCGCAGCTCCAGGCCAGGCCAGAACCTCAGGGCTGGACAGCAGCTCCCTGAGCAGACACAGCAGGCAAACTTGGGCCAGTAGCCTCCCGGAGACCCCTTCCCAGGCTGGAGGCCGCTCCCTTCTGAGGCCTTGTAGCCCCCAGG
Source organism: Dromiciops gliroides (assembly GCF_019393635.1). NCBI lineage: Eukaryota > Metazoa > Chordata > Mammalia > Microbiotheria > Microbiotheriidae > Dromiciops > Dromiciops gliroides. The sequence continues at coordinate 33,887,789 of NC_057864.1, forward strand.
ATGTGAGAGGGAGCCCAGCACCTCCAGAAGAGGCCCCCTCCACTCTGACATGGCTCTCGCTGTTAGGAAGCCTCGGTTGGCCTTTCTCCAGCTTCCTTGTAGCTCCTGCGTCTGCCCCTCTGGGGCCAAGCAGAAGAAAGCTAATCCCTCTTCCCCTACCAGCCCCTCAAATATTTGGACACACAGCAAGTAAGACCCCTGAGCTTTCCCTTCTGGAGGGTCCTTGGGCCTCAGAGCCCTTCCCAGCCTGACCTCCCTCTTCTGGAGGCCGCCCGACTCAGTCTTCCTGAAGACATGCAGGGGGTCACCTGGGGCCCGACAGGCAAGAGTCACAGCAGCCCCGGAGGACACCAACACGGTTTGCCTGGGGCTGCAGAGGGCCTGTGGGCCTGTGTCCACCCCTGGAGGAGCATGCTACAAAGATCACCATGGCTACCTGATAGAAAAGGGAGGACATAGCTCAGAGACATCAGAGGAAGGACTGGAATCTGGGACTCCCTCATGCCTTGGCTTGACCTGACTAACACCCACCAGCGAGGAGGGGGGCCCAAAGGTACCCAAGCTCGCTCCAATCCTGACTCTCCTCTGGTCAGTCTGATCACTCCTTCCCAGCATCCTCTGCTGGACCTTCATGTAAACTGAGAGCCATCCTAGACTCCTTACTATGTCTTACCCCCAGATCAATTCGTTGTCAAGGCCTATCGATTTCACCTTCACCACATCTCTCCTCTGACACAGCCCTCCCTTGGTGCAGGCTCTTGATACCTCCTACCTAGACCAAGGTCAAACTGATCTTCCTAAAGCATAGATCTGACCTTGTCACCCCCATACTCAACAAAATCCAGTGGCTCCTCACCTCCACAATCCAATGCAAACCCCCCTGTTTGGTCTTCAAAGACCTTCACACCCTGCCCCCACTTCCAGTCTTCTCACACCTTTTATGGCGCCTCCCCACATGCTCTGCAGCCACAGGTCTCTGAATTTTCCTTGAAGAAGACCCCCCCCCATCTGCAAACTCTGGCTGCACTCCCTGGATGGCCCCCAGGTCAGGAACGTTCTCCCTCCTCTCCTCCTCTCTCTCTCTCTCTCTCTCTCACACACACACACACACACACACACACACACACACACACACCCAAGCACTGAGCCTGGCAAGGAGCAACTTAGTAAATACCTGTTGATTAGTGACTGATGGATAATATTTCAGATGGATGATATGACAGAAATAAAAGGCAGGTTTAACTGCTGATCCATTCTGAGTGAATTTTGATAGGTGATAGAAGGGGAGAGCTACAGCAGGACAGGAAATCAAGTGTGGCCCCAATTTTCTAAAATAAGGGAAGAAAAAATAACTACAAACCAGAGGCCAAAGAACTCAACTTTGATTTCTGGGGAAATTCTAGAATATCTCATTAAAAGGATGCCTAGTAGGGGCAGCTAGATGGCGCAGTGGATAGAGCATCGGCCCTGGAGTCAGGAGTACCTGAGTTCAAATCCGGCCTCAGACACCTAACACTTACTAGCTGTGTGACCCTGGGTAAGTCACTTAACCCCAGTTGCCTCACTAAAAAAAAAATAATAATAATAAAATAAAATAAAAGGATGCCTAGTGGAAATTTTGAAAAGGAAGCAGTGATTATAAAGAGCCAGCCTGGCTTCATCCTCATTTCCTTTTCTGATTAATGTAGATTTATTTTATATCCTGTAACTTCGCTAAAGTTGTTAATTGTTTCAAGTAGTTTTTTAAGTTGATTCTCTAGTATTCTCTAAGTATACCATCATATCATCTGCAAAGAGTGATAGTTTTGTTTCCTCCTTGCCTATTCTAATTCCCTTTTCGCTAAATCTAACATTTCTAATACAATATTAAATAATAGAGGTGATAATGGACAGCCCTGTTTCACCCCTGATCTTAATGGGAATGCCTCTAACTTATCCCCATTACATACAATGTTTGCTGATGGTTTTAGGTAGATACTGCTTATAATTTTAAGGAAAGCTCCGCCTATTCCTGTGCTCTCTAGTGTTTTAAATAGGAATGAGTGTTGTATTTTGTCAAATGCTTTCTCTGCATCTATTGAGATAATCATATGATTTTGGTTAGTTTTGTTATTGATGTAGTCAATGATGTTGATAGTTTTCCTAATGTTGAACCAGCCCTGCATTCCTGGTATAAATCCCACCTGATCATAGTGTATTATCCTGGTGATAAATTGCTGTAATCTTCTTGCTAATATTTTGTTTAAAAATCTTACAGCGATATTCATTAGAGAAATTCTCATTTCTTTTTCTGAAAGGGGAATGCTGGGGATATAGTTTACCTACATTTTAGGAAGACATTTGAAAAACTCTTTCATGCTAAAGATGGAGAGATACAGGCTATATGCTAATATAAACTTTCCCAGAATCAGAGCATATAGGAGTTGGAAAGGGAAGGGTACAAACACTTATTACTGGCACCGTATTATATTACGGGGCCTACTATGTGCCAAGCACTTTACAAATATCTCATTTGATCTTCCCAACAACCCTGGTAGGGAGGTGCTGTTACTATCCTCATTTTACGGTTGAGGAAACTGAGGCAAACAGAGGTTAAGTGACTTGCTCAGGGTCATACAGCCAGCTGAGTGTCTGAGGCCACATTTGAACTTGGGTCTTCCTGACCTAGGCCCAGTGATTTCTTCACTGTGCCAGCTAGTTAACTTGCAAAGAAAGTCAAAGGAATTCCCACTATACTGCTCCTGACAAGTAGTCATCCAGCTCAGGGAGGCATAAACAGGACAGAAGCCAGTGAGTTGTGGTCACAGTTATGCAGGGAAGAGAGGGGGAGGGAGAAGGGGAGGGGAGGAAGAGGAGGAGTATGGGGAGGAGAGGGAAAGGGGAGAGGGGAAGGGAGGGGAAGGAGAAAGTGACAGATGTTAAAATAGATGCAGAGCTGGCCTAAGGAAGAGTTAAGGCTAAGCTGAAGGTGCCCAGCCTGCGTGTCCCCCACATGCTCTAGCAATGCCAGCCTCCCCAGTCACTGTCATTGCTGACAGGAGGAGGACAGGTATGGAGAAAGGGAAGGAGACTTGTCTTCCTTGGCCCAAGAAGGCAGAGCTGGGGGGGGATCACAAAGAGCCCTAGGAAGGAGGCCATGTTCCAGGATCAGTGATGGCTTCTCCTGATTGAGGCCTGGGCTGGATGGAGAGTGCACTTGCCCCTCTGCAACATCATGGGACTCCAAGAGCCATCTGTCCTCCAAGAAGAAAAGTAAGGGGGGGGCGGTGCTGAGATAACTGCCCTGGGGCTCAGAAAAGAAGGCCTGCCTTGGCCTCCAGTCTTCCATATTTATGGCTTCTGGGGCAAGGAGCTGTTCGTGGGTCCCTGATTCCTCACCTGTTAAATGAGGGGAATGGACGATGTTGGGGGTCCCTTACAGCTCTAGACTCTGGGAACTAAGAACTCAGGCTTCCACCTGAGCCAGAAGAGATACTCAGGGCTCTCTGAGGGCTGTGGTTTCATTTCTTTTCTTTTTTGAGGCAATCAAGGTTAAGTGACTTGCCTAGGGTCACACAGTTGGGATGTGTCTGAGGCCAGATTTGAACTCAGGTCCCATCCACTATGCCATCTAGCTGCCTTTGGGCTGTGGTTTTCAAAGCTGACAAAGGTCCAAAGGAAATTGGGTATCCCAAAGACCCGTAAGGATGAGACCACCATGTTCCCTCAGTGCCGCCCTCCCTGCTCACTTCAGCATCAGTGCCAGGAGGGCACGTGGTGCCCTTGCCCAGAGCAGGGTTCAGTAGGGACCATGAAGGAGGTGTGATTCTCTACAATGATCCGTTGCTGGGAGCCGACGACCCAACTCATTGGTGGGTACTAGGCCTATGACCTAGTGCATTGGTGGGGTACTAGGCCTATGAGAAAGCCCTGGTGGCCAGGCCACCCCAGGATTAAAGAGCAGCAAGGTGGCTCAGGCAGAATGCACAGCATCTTCTCCACAAAGTGGTGGGGAGAACCCCACCTTCTCCAAGAAGCCCTTCCCCATCTGCTCCCACTTAGCCTGGCCAGAGCTCATCTGTGCACACCTGTTTGCACAAGCTGTCTCCTCCATCAGACTGGGCACTCCCTGAGGGCAGGGGCAGCCTTTTGCTTTTCTCTGGGATGCCTAGTATTAAGCCCAGTGCCGGGGCACACAGCAGGCACTGCCTGACCTGGGAGGGTGTGATAGGTGTGATGGGTGGTCGAAGCATTTGTTACTGCACAATTATAAGGTTTTTAAAAAATCTATTTGAATGTTTAATGTTATTGTGTGTGTGTGTGTGTGTGTGTGTGTGTGTGTGTGTGTGTGTGTGTATATATATATATAAAACCTATATCAGATTACCTGCTGTCTAGGGGAGGGGGGAGAGAGGGGAGGGAGGGAGAAAAATCTGAAATTGGAAAGCTTGTATAAACAAAAGTTGAGAATTATCTTTACATGTGACAGGAAAAAAATAAAATACTTTATTAATTTTAAAAATATATTTTAAAAAATTTTAAACTATCTTTTACATGTAAAAAAAAATCTATTTGAAGGGGCAACTAGGTGGTGCAGTGGATAGAGCACTGGCCCTGGAGTCAGGAGGACCTGAGTTCAAATCTGACCTCAGACACTTAACACTTACTAGCTGTGTGACCCTGGGCAAGTCACTTAGCCCCAACTGCCTCACCAAAAAATTAAAAATTAAAAATTAAAAAAAATAAATCCATTTGAAGCTCTTCCTTGTGGTGGAGACAATAAATAAAAAAATACCTGCTGCTTCTCTGCCCTAGATGTGCCTTGTACCTTCAGCCTCTGTCCAGAAGGGACTGTGGTAATGCCTCTGAGGGGCCCCTCAATAGGAGCTTCGCTTTATAGGAGGGGGGAGAAAAACAAGACAGAGAGTGGGAGAAAAACCTGACTCCCCTCTGTGGGCTTAGGCCTCTCCCAGGATCCCTTGGGGCTCCAGATGAGTCGAGTTGAACCTCCTTTCCAGAAGGGGCTGAGCCCTATCTTACACCTTAGGAGCACCCTGCCCCCAGGGCCACCCTGCCCTCCTTTCATTTGGGGGCCTGGAGGCCAGCTAGTGTACATGGAGGAGTGAATGATGGCATGAGGGATGTGCCTGGCAGCCTCCTCCCCACAAAAAACACAGGGAAATACAAAAGCCTCCTTGGGGAGGGGAGGCCCTGGGGAATACCAAAGGACACAAGAGAAGGTCCTGGCACTGAGTATCCATGCCAGCTGCCCAGGCCCCTGGGTTCCCATGAGCCAGCTCAGCCACAGGCTGGGTCAGGGTGTCAGTGAAGGCCCAAGGGGAGGCTGGCAAAATGGCAAGCCTGTCCCATGTGGTCTCCAGGCTTGGAGATAAAAGACCAAGTCTGACCAATTAATCACAGGGAAACTAACACAGGGGTGTGGACAAACTAGACATGAAAATGCCCTGACCCTGACAAAGAAACAGAGCCATTGATTGAACCCGGCCAGTCCCAGAGTAATGAGCAATTCCAGCAGTGAGGCCCGGTGTCCCAGCTCTTCTGCAGTGCCCCTGCCTAGCCCTGCTCACAAACTCAACGCCGGGAGCCCCCTGGGCCACTTTCCAGAGGCAGAGGCCAGCCTCCTGCTTCCCCAGCAGGCACCGCCATATCCTCCACCTGTCTCAACTCTATGTGAGGCCTCATCCCTTCCCTGAAGGCCTGCCACGAGTTTGGCCATGCCACAGGGAGGGGGCCAGGGTGGGAGGAGCAGTGGAAGGGACTGGGCCTTCCCAGAGCAGTCCTTAGCAGCAGGGAGGTATCTTCCAAAGTGACCCCTGGGGGCCCTTCGGGCCACAGCTGGAGGGCCTGGGGAGGGAGGGGCTCAAAGAAACCAAAAGGTGCCCTTGGGGGCCACACCTACTGGGCTGGGCTGGGCCCTGGGCAGCCCTGGCAGCGACCATCTCTTTCTGGGGTCTGGATTGTCCCGGGTCCACGGCAAGGCATGAGGGCAGCGGAGACGGAAAGTCAAGGGCCACATTGTTGCTCTCTCTCCTTCCTGTTTGACAATGAAAGCTTTCCCTCAGTGGGGAAGGTCCAGCATCTTGTTCCATGCTGGGAAGCCCCATGAAGACAGGCCTCAACATCTTCCTGGGCCCTATGAAGGTGGCACCAGGGCCCACAGAAGGGATGAGATGGGTGATCTCTCCCTCCAGTGCTGCCAGCCAGCAGCCTCCAACGTGAAGCAGCTAAGTTTTTGTTGGCCCCTATGTGGGGCCCCCAAAGAGCTTTCCTTCACCAAGCACTGCCCGTTAGGAGCTCAGGAATCCCCTGCATGGCCAGAGGAGCCCCAGGCCAGCCACCCCAGCCCCTCCCACTGCAGCAGAGTACCAGGCTCCCAAGAGCATCAGCAGCCCCTGACATAAGCTCAATAAGAACAGAAACCTTCCATGATGCTCCTGGACATCACGCAAGGCTTCCATGGGCCAGGGGCCAGGCCATCTCCAACCCCGCTCAAAGGAGACTGCAAGGCACAAAGAGAAGGCCAAGGTGTCCAAGCTCTGCAGAAAAGGCATCTGGCCCCTCCAGGAAGAGACCCCACAACCAACTTACTTCAAAGCTCCTCAACTCTGATTGAGACCTGGGTGCCATCTCTTGTCTGGGAAGCAGCCCAAGACCAGTGCAGGAGGGTCTCTGAATGCCCCCTCCCCTCCCACCCTGTCTCTGAGGCGTGAGCACCGGCAGCACTGGCAGTAGAGCTGGTGCTCTGGGCAGCAAGCAGAAGGCAGCACAGGGCGTGAGGGGCAGTTAGGAAGCCAGAGGCCTGAAGAGATAAGCAGGGCAGTTAGACAGGGCACTGGCCTGACAAAGGTACCATGTTGGAAGGCAGCAGACTCACTAGCAACTCTGTGGGGAGGGAAGCACCTAACCTTCTCCAGGTCAACAGGGGCCCACTTGTCACTCCTGAGAGGGGACACGTGGGCCATACTCCCCTCCATGAAGGCTAAGGGACTAGGCCAGGGCCAGGCAATTATAGCAACAGCCCAGGTCTCTAAGAAAATGATGCCTGTCAGGAGACAGGCATGAAATCACCAGGAAACAATTCCGTGGGCCCAACCCCCCACAATGTCCTGGAAGGGAGGCTGGGCCTGAAAGCAGTAGGGGCTCCTAGGAATCAAGGAGGGCCAAAGACCTCTCCCCACTGGGGCAAAGGCTGCTGCCCTAATGGGGGACGCTGGCCAGGTGAGGGGCAAGCCTAAAAGGCTGGGCCAGCCAGACAAGGCTCCCCCTCTGGCCCATGTCCTTTCTCACCCTAAGGAAAGGTGCGCAGTGGCATTCAGTTGTCTGCATCACTAGAGGGGAAATCGAGGTAACCAAGATCCTCAGGCCTCCCCAGGAGAGCCTCCAGTAGCCTCAGGACAGCGGTTAGGGCCCTGGCACAGCATGGTCTGGGCCCCTGTCCTTGTGATAAGCTAAGGCTGAGGCCGAGGTGCAGAAATTCAAGCCTTCCTTCCCAGAAGGGCACAACTCAAACTGGGCCTATAGTCCCGGAGACTCACTACTCAGCAAGTATCCAAATCTACAAGGGACAAGGACAGCCCACTGAAGTCTAAAGGAAAAACCACTTTCTCTTCCCCACCTTTCCCTCCCTACTCTGTGGCCAGGAAGGGCCCGGCCAGCCCAGGGCTGGAGAGAGAGAAAACACCTGCTGAGCCCTGCCTAGCCCAGGGACACGCAGGCATCCTCACAGGACAGTGAAGGACGCTTTAGGCTGCCTGCTCCCTTGCTAGGCCTACACTGGCCTGGATGACCTCTGAGAGCACACGGCTGCCAGCTCTGCCCAGCTATGACTGTGGAGGAAGCTGAGGTTGCTTTGGCCTGGGCCCTAGGCCTGCTCACCATCTCCTGCCTACCCCATGTGGTCAGGGGTCCACAGGGAATTAATGCAGTTAGTCCAGCTAACAGTGGGCATCAGCTAAAAGCCAGAAGGCCCTGTGGGTGCCCCGCCACAGACGTGCATGCAGGCCCAGGGACCACCACCCACACACTTGGGTTTCCTTGCTACCCTCTCTGCCCCTTACTAACATCTCTGGAGGCCAGCTGGAGGGGAGCACGTGCCCTGCCCAGCTCCACCGGGGCTCTGAAGCCCCTCTCCTGGGCTAAATGCCCCTCGTCATCTCCCCTGTCTCTGCCTCCCAACATGGCCACCAAGCCCCCTGGACAGAAACAAGCCTAGGGCCACAGAGGTAAGATAAGGGGAAGGAGATTGTACCTGAGCCTAGTGTCCGTCCAACGGAGTCAAAGGAAAGAGCCCCTGAATCTGCAACACAAGAGGACAAGTTCATGGCTTTTGCCTTTTGGGGGGCTTCTCCGCTCCCCAGCCACCCCCCAGAGAACACGAGGTGCAGCCTGGCCCATGTGGAGCCCTGGGCTGGCCTCTGGGGCACCATGAAGCCCCCCCAGCAGATAGGGGCTCCCCGTGGCAGGGGGAAGCTGCCCACACTTCCTGCAGCAGAACTGTGATGCCACTCCCATGCCCACCCCCACCCGTGCCCCTCTCCCCTCAGACAGACAGCACCCTGCACCTGCCCATCACCAAACCCTCAGCAGCCGATCCCGTATGCCCTGTGGTTATGTGGCTCTCACGGAGATCTCAGGTTCTGGACCTAGACTGCAAGATCCCTGAGGACAGGAGCCATGGTTACCCCGCCAATGGCACCGCTCAGCATCAGATGTACACACAAGGGGAGGGGAATGCCACAAGGCATTATTGATGGCCATTACAGAACCACAGAACTATAGACCATGAGGACAGCAAAGCCCCCTACTCCCACCCATTGGCCACAACCCAGAGACCCAGAGAAGGTACAGAGATGTCGCTAACTTCCAAGGTTTTCCTCACCCAAAGTTCTGGGTGGACAGTGCCAACTATTAGAAGCATCTCCTCCTATTGAGCACAACTGTTCAGCGTTTCAGCCAGAGGAGAGGGCCCAGGTGTGTCCAGAACAAATCTGATCCCTCCTCCACTCCACATGGTAAGGGAAGGGAGGAAAAAGTATTGATTAAGCATCTGTGTGGCAGGGGCTGGGCACCAGCCAAGTCAGTCAGCATTTATCAATAACCAACTATGTGCCAGACAGTCCCTGCTCCAGAGGAGCTCGGTGAGCTGGAGACTGGAGATGATCAACAGAGGGAAGACCCTGGCTTTAAGGTGGGTCGGGAAAGGCTTGTAGGAGGAGGGGTCTTGTTGGTGTCGTTCATCCTGCATTCTGGACGGGGCCCAGGGACATCAGGAGGATGCTGTCCTGACTTGCAATGGAATCGGATCTGAGCGAGGCAGGGCTACCCAAGGCCACGAGCTTCACTCTCCTTCAGAGTCATCAGAGTCCGGTGGCAAGACCCGAGTCAGGACGACCGGTGATGACCAAGGAGGATCTCAGGTGAGACGTGAAGTCCAGGTAACCCAGGAGGAGGCAACGAAGAAGGAGAACAGTCCAGGCATTGGGGCCAGCCAGTGCAAATGGCCAGAGTCCAGAGAGGGAGGGTCCTGCTGCAGAAACAGGCAGGAGGCCCGTGTGCCTGGACGGAAGAGTCCGGCGGGGCGGGGGGGAGGGGGGGGGAGAGGTAAGAAGACTGGAAAGATCAGGAAGGTGAGCTATGAAGAACCTGGAATATCAACCAGAGGGTTGAAGTTTGATGCTGGAGGCCACAAGGAGCCACTGAAGTTTGCCGCGGTCAGATTTGTGCTTTAGGAAGGTCACTTTGACAGCAGAGTGGAGGATGGATTGGAGCAGGGGGAGACCGGCTGAGGAGAAATCCATCAGCAGCCTACTTTGATCTTCCGGGCCTGCACCAGAGAGTGGCAATGCCAAGGGGCATGAGCCATGCTGGGAAGGTGCGACCGATAGATCTCAGCAGCGGCCTGGATATGGGAGTGAGAAGTCCAGAATGACACCTGGCGTTTGGGCCTGAAAAACTAGGAGGATGGAGATGCCCTCCATAGGACGAAGGGAGAGCTTATGGGAAAAATATACTGAGTTCAGTTTGGGGCAAGTTGAGTTTAAAATGTCTACAGGACATCTAGCTGGAGATGTCTAATAGGAGTTGGGAGGTCAGCAAAGAAGTCAGAGCTGGAGAACCATCAGCATAAAAAGTCATTGACTCCATCAGAGCTGATGAGATCACCCAGTGAAACAGTACAGAGGAAGAGGGGCCAGGACAGAGCCCTGTGGGATACCTACGGTTATTGCCCAGATAAAGAGCTAACAAAGAAGATGAGAGAAGGAGAATCAGGAGAGAGCAGGGTCACAAAAACCTAGAAAGAAGAGGAGGCTGGTCAGTAATGTCAAAAGCTCGGGGGCAGCTAGGTGGTGCAGTGGATAAAGCAATGGCCCTTGATTCAGGAGAACTTGAGTTCAAATCCGACCTCAGACACTTGACACTAGCTGTGTGACCCTGGGCAAGTCACTTAACCCTCATTGCCCCACCCCCCAAAAAATAGTGTCAAAGGCTGCAGAGAGGTCAAGAGGGATGAAGACTGAGAAAAAGTCATTAGAATTGGCAGTGGAGACATCACTGTTAAATCTGGAGAGGGTGGGTTTGGGTAGGATGATGCCAGCCTACAGACAGTTAGAATGAGAGAAAAGGAAGTGGAGGGGGCCTTCTGAGGAGCTTAGCTTTCTTGTGTGGGAATACTGTCCTCCTCATTAAAAAAAACCCTTGAGGGGGGCAGCTAGGTAGCGAAGTAGATAGAGCACCGGCCCTGGATTCAGGAGGACCTGAGTTCAAAGCCGGCCTTAGACACTTAACACTTACTAGCTGTGTGACCCTGGGCAAGTCACTTAACCCCAATTGCCTCACTAAAAAAAAAAGAAAAAAAGAAAAAGAAAAAAACCCTTGAGGGCAGGAAGAGCCTTGTTTTGTTTTGCTTTGTCACTTCTCTCCAGCAATTAACAGAGTGCCTGGAACTTGCAGAAAGTACTGAACTAACACCTGGCACATAAGTGAGTCAATGAAGGAAGGAAAGAAAGAAGGTGAAGAAGAGAAAAATGTCTCTCCTCTCTCCTTTGTCCTACATCATCACTGGTCTCTGTGGGACAAGTCTTTGTCGCCCCTGCCCCGCTTCCTTTTCAGTTTAAAGCCCTTTTGATTAGATTTCTAGACTTGGGGGCTTTACACATTTTCAGGTGCGCTCTGTCTCTGACCGGGAGTCTGTCACAGCTACATTTTAAGCAACAAGATGACCCCTGTAGACCACAGCTCTACGGATGCAGGAGCTGTTTTTGTCTTTGTTTTGTTCTCAGCACCTCGCACAGCATCTTGCACTAATAGCAGAAATAGATTCTACTCTCCATTACCATTGTCTTAATGACTTAGCCCCATACCCTTGTTCTCTCATTATAAAACCAAAGATTGTATTCGTTTGAGGGGACTACCACACCACACACTTTACTCCTACTGACCTTTTATTTCACTAGGACAAAACAGGTGTTTTTCAAAGAATGTCTGTCTAAGCACATCACCACTTCCTACCCTAGTAAAGTTGATTGTTTGAACCCAAGTATAAGCCTCGACATTTATCCCCATTAAATTTCATCCTATTCAGTCCTGTTATGGGCCCATAGCACCCCAGAAGTTCTCTGGGGCACATCAAAGAACCTTCTCCTTGAGAAACTAAACCAGAGGACAGACACGCCTAGAGAGATAAGTGGAACCAGATCGGACTGAGCTAGCTCTGGGACCCCAACCCTTCATTCTAGTCTCCCTCAACCCTGGGGAGATAAATTTAGGTGTGGCTGCTTCCTTTGTGTCCTGAGGAGATGGCTTGAGAGATCTGCAGCCACCCCTCGCCCAACTCCTCCAGCCACTACCAGTGGGGGAGGGTCCTCCCTCACTAAAGGAACTTTTCGCAGTCAGATGGTCACCCCCATTAGTCCTCTATAAAAGTACCTGCCAGTCTCCTGCTCTAGGAGATCTCAGAGCCACACTCTCTGTGCCATGCCTTTCTCCCCACGAGAAGTCTAAGGATTTCTTTCATGGTTTCCCTTCCCACCCCCTTCCCTTGCCCCTAAATAAACTACTATCTTATTCTAACTGCTTTTGTGTGCAAGAGGGTGTCATTCTTTAAAGAGGAATTCCTAAGGGCCCCAAACCCCTATCCCTACCCAAACCCCTTACCCTATTTTCCCCATGTCAGTCCAACCTAATGTCAAGATCTTTTTGGATGCCGACTGTCATCCTGTGGGTTAAAATTCCATTCCAGTTTTGTGGTCACTATTTATTTAATATGAAAAACTACAAGTACCAATGGCTACAATGCCATTCCTTTCTTTAAAGGAGAGAATATGCTTTAAATACACACACAACCTAAAAGCAGGGTGTATTTGTGTAACAGTGTTTCTGGACCCAAGTAACCAGAGCTGAGCCAGTACTGGATGCCCCGCTCCTTCCAGTCCCTAGAGAACTCAATGCTCAGCTTACACTGGGGAGGGACAAATGACAAAAGAATGGCTTCCTTCCAAAGTCACAGGCCCTGCTGCTAGGGCACCAGAGCTAAACGAAAGCTGAATCAATAGCAGAAGGATTCAGTCTCCCCTGACATGGTACGGAAGAGAACAAAAACAGGACAGGAGGAAGGAGCAGCTGGTCTAGACCAGGCTGACACAGAGGACAGCTGGGCTGAAAGAGGAAGACGTCCAAGGTGAAAACTCGGGGATCGCACTGTCTGCCCTCGATCACATCCTACCAAAAGTTTACCCCAGTGGTGTGGGTCCATCCAACTCCAGAGGCCACAACTTCTCTTTACCCCAAGAGGACACGTGGAGAACACTTGATAGCCAGCATGTTACACAGTTTTGTAAGGTTTGGGTTATCTCATTTGACCTTCATAATAACCCCGTGAGGTTGATGCTATTTTTATCCCCAATTTATAGACAAGGAAACAGTCTCTGAGAAGTGAGGTGACTTGCCCAGGGTCACACAGCTGGCAAGGTCTGGCTCAGGTTTCCCAGCTCCAAGGACAGCCCTCTCTCCACTGCACCACCTTGCCACCTCCTTGGCTTGGCCCATGATTCCTGGATCTTGCTGTGTGCCTAGCCCATCATCTGCTCTTAGCACACATCCTCTTTTGTTTTTGTTTGGTTTTTTGTTTCCTTCTTATCATAAAAGTATTTTATTATTTTTCTAGTTACATATAGAGATAGTTTTCAACATTTGTTTGGTTTGGTTTTTTGTTTGTTTTTTGGTGGGGCAATTGGGGTTAAGTGACTTGCCCAGGGTCACACAGCTAGTAAGTGTCAAGTGTTTGAGGCTGGATTTGAACTCATGTCCTCCTGAATTCAAGGCCGGTGCTTTATCCACTGTGCCACCTAGCTGCCCCCTTTTTTTGGTTTTGTTTTGTTTTGTTTTGTTTTTTTCAACATTTGTTTTTATAAGATTTCTAGTTCCAAATTTTTCTCCCTCCCCCCTCCCCAAGACAGCAAGCAATCTGATATAGGTTATATATGTACAATTACATTAAGTATATTTCTGCATTAGTCGTGTTAGCACACATCCTCTTGATGACAACCTCAACTCCTATGCTTCTTTCAAGTTCCTCATTGGTCATATGGAAGAGCCTACTGACACCCACAATTCACTTCTCCATTATTGTCACAATTATATGCATTTATCATCTTGCAGAGCAGAGAAGCAATCAAACCGGTTTAAAGAAACCTTGACAAGAGATCCAGATAAGCAAAGTCATCTCAAGGACATTCAAGGTTGGAAATGGAAGGACCGATAACAAGAAAAATGGAAAAGATCTGCAAAGATTATTATTTTTTTTTTTTGCAGGGCAATGAGGGTTAAGTGACTTGCCCAGGGTCACACAGCTAGTGTCAAGTATCTGAGGCCACATTTGAACTCAGGTCCTCCTGAATCCAGGGCTGGTGCTTTATCCACTGTGCCACCTAGCTGCCCCAGCAAAGATCATTATAATGAACTTTTCTCCATTGAGGACAGTGGAACCATTAGATTGTCAGCTCCTCTATTAGATGGTGAGCTTCTTGAGGGCAAGGACTGTCTTTTACCTCTCTTTGTATCCCCAGCACTTAGCACAGGACCCAGCATATGGTAGGTGCTTAATAAATGTTTATTGATTGGAATGCCAGAAAAGAACATTTGGACCCTGGTATCACAGGCCCCAGGGTAGAATTAACAGAGAAAAGCAGCCAAGTACATATAGAGGAGATCCATGCTGGAGACAGTGCCATTGTGAGCATGCTAAGACCACTATATTTGAAGAAGAGGAAGATGCCAATGGTGTGGGAAAGATTTCAGCCTGTACTGCTCCAGAGAGCCTAACAACTACCCACCTATATACCAGCTCTCCCATTTTTTTTTTCAAAATACCAAACACTTGAAAAAAGTGATTAGCCCAAAAAACGTACCTGAGAAAAGGTCAGTAACCATGGGTCTTCTCTTTTTCTGAGTTCAGTTCAATTTAACAGACAATTATTAAGTACCTACTATGTACCAGGCATGAGTCACAAATGTAATAGCAATAGTTTCTGCCCCATAAGAAGTCCACATCCTTCAGAGAAGATACAAGATCATGAGGAAGTGGGTACGAAGAACACTCAAAATAATCAAAGGGAGCCCTGCCCAGGAGAATCAGGGAAAGGCTCTTGAAGGAGGGCACCTCAGCTATGCTTTGAAGGAAGTTAGGAATTCTAAGGAACAGCAGGGAGGGTGGTTCAGAAGTGGTGGACCTTGTGCAAAGGTGTGGAGGTAGGAGATGTAATGTGTATGGGGTACAGCCAACAGGCCAGTTTGATTAGAAGAGAGTCATTTAAAATAGGCCTGGAAAAGTAGGTGTGGAAGGCTTCAAAGTTGTACTGATTCTCTGGCTCTTTAATCAATCATTTCCTGCTATATTCCTCCCACCACCAACCCTTATAACAATGAATAATCAAGTGACACCACACCTGAGCCACACTCTACACACACACACACACACACACACACTCTCATCCCAAACCCAGGTGTCTCTGACAAGGAGTGGAAAGTATGTCTCAATACCAGCCATAATCAAACGAGGAACTGTTTAAATGCAATTATTACAGTCACTGGACTAACGGATCCATCCTGCTAAGCTAACATCAGTCACTTTCCCATCTTTTAAAAAACCTCCACAAGAGGAACAGATTCTGTGCAAGCAGGCACAAGCCCGGCACCCTACGAGTGATCCCACGACTGCCTGAAAGAGGCAGACAAGCTAAGCTCACGCTGGGTGTGTTTATCATGGGCTATGTTAATGCACACCACCACCTTCTGGGCCCTGCTCCATCCCGGAGTGTCCCCAAGGGACACATCATCTCAAATGCCTCAAAAGAATTCACATCCCACAAAACTCTGCTGGACACCCCGATTCCCAATACCAAATGAGGCATAAAGCAGAAGGCTGTCCAGCAAGTTCTGTGCCAGGTCCCATACCCGGTCCATGCCTGACAAAGGTGACTGGCTGCCTGGCTCATGGTGGAGAGCCGCCAGAGTCCAGGTGGAGGGAGAACATGGAGGATGGGAAGGGTCTCCAGATGGCCTGATGCTGATTGCTTTGAGCCCTGGGACTCGCCAAAGCCTCTGGAAAGAGATCTGGAAACAATCAAAAGAGTCTGGCCTCCACTACCCACACAAAGAAAGCCAGAGTTCCTGCCTCTACACCCCAGGGTGCACTGCTTCCTACTGGCAGTCAAGGTGCACACCTTGCCTAGAGGGCACTAAGAGCTGGGCACTCTCCCTGTGATCACAGGGATCCCTTGAACAAGGCCTCAATGGGCAGCACCAAAGGGTAGTTTATGACATCTGAAAACCGAGCCAATATTGGAGATCACTTTTACAGTCAGATGTTTCCTGTTTCTGGTTTCCAAAGTGGCTTTTTCCTTCCCTATAGGGCCTATGAATAAAACCAGGGCTGGGCTCTTTCAGCAGCTGGTCTGGGCTCACAGCTGGCGGTCTGCCCAGGGCAGATTCCCTGGTACCCTGGGCATGGCATCAACAGAGGAACCCAGTGGGCACAGGGTGTT
Source organism: Dromiciops gliroides (assembly GCF_019393635.1). Lineage (NCBI taxonomy): Eukaryota > Metazoa > Chordata > Mammalia > Microbiotheria > Microbiotheriidae > Dromiciops > Dromiciops gliroides. Next base: position 33,903,829 of record NC_057864.1, read on the forward strand.
TCCTTGCCATTCATCATGGCCAGTGGAAACTTGGGGTTGACTCTCAAAACCCTGAAACCTGGAAGAGGCCAAGGAAAGTGAGAGAAGAGGGAGCTGCCAAGAAAATCTTAGCCCCCCGCTCTGAGCAGAGTCACAGCTGGGAAGGAGGAGCAGGGACCTTGAAGTGAGTGCCTACTATGTGCCAGACACTGTGCTAAGCTCTGGGGATGTGAAGAAAGGCAGAGACAGTCCCTCCCCTCAAGGAGACAACATACCAACAATTATGTCCAAAGAGCTCTCTACAGGATGAACAGGAAATCATGAAGAGAGGGAAGGCACTGGAATGAAGAGAGATGGAGAAGAGCTATCTATAAAAGGTGGGGTTTTAGCTGGGACTTGGAGGAAGTCGGGAAAACCAGGAGGCAGAGATGAAGAGGGACAGAACACCAGGTGTGGGGCACAGCCGGGGAAAATGCCCAGAGGCTGGAGATGAAGGGTTTTGTGCACTGAGCTCTGGCTCCAGACCTAGAAGACATCTCCAAGGCCGCCAGCCTGGGCCACACCCCGACAAATCCCAGCCCCTTGTTTCCGTCCTTCTGCATCAGGGTTTTACAGATGAGCTGCTGTGCCCATGCTGCCTCCCCCAGGGTTGAGCTGCCCGGCATGGCTGGCGAGCTAAGATTGGGGCTAGAACCTGCGAAAGGAACCCAGGAGCACAGACAGGGGAGTATGGCTGTACAAAGGAGGCAGGAGGACTGACCTCTCCGACAGTTTGGCACTGAACTGACAGGGCAGCCCTGGAAAGCTCCAGACAAAAGCATCAATATAGAGAAGGAAGCCGAAGGGAGAGGCCTTCAGGGAGGTAGCGCTCTCTCCGCAATAGACCTGCAGGTAGCCATCCATCCAGGGAAATGACTTCAGCCATAAAAGGAGCAGCTACTCTACAGAGAGCCCTTTTTTCCTTTGGGTACCTATGTGTGAGTAGATGAACCATGGGGCCCCTTGTGGTCTATCGGGGTCAGAGCCTTGAGCATCTCAGGCACAGGCAAGTCCTCTGAAGGCCCAGGCTGGGAGGGAGGAGTCTGGCCAGCCAAGAGGCCCTTCCCTCCACAGCCCAGGTCTCTTCAACGGATGGAATGGTTTAGAGGGCTCCCCTTGGCCCTCCAAAAAGGATGCTTTAAAAAATGGAGATAAAGGGAAACACAGACAGAAGCAGGAAAGCGGGGAGAGAAAGAGAGACAAGGGAGAGAGACACAAGGGAGCATTTGAGGAGGTGGGAGATTTCAGTGTCAGAGAGGCTGCAAGAAGGCAGGTGCACAGAGGCATGGCCGTGGAGTTGTGATGTGACCCCACTGCTCTGGATTTCCATTTGGAAAGTCACTGCTTATCCCCAGCCTTTGATCCAGCAATCCCTGGGCAGATGCCCAAAGGCCAAAGACGGAAGCAAAGGCCCAGTACAGACCAAAATAGTCAGAGGAACACACGCTGAAAAATTACATTCCTGTAATTTGATATTGTTCTTTTTGGGGGGGGGAGGGGGCAATGGGGGTTAAGTGACTTGCCCAGGGTCACACAGCTAGTAAGTGTTGAGTGTCTGAGGCTGGATTTGAACTCAGGTCCTCCTGAATCCAGGGCCCGTGCTTTATCCACTGAGCCACCTAGCTGCCCCCAATTTGATATTGTTCTCACACCATCTTGATTAAGGACTAGATCCTCTTCACCTTCCCCATCCCTTGAGCCATCCATCATGGTGGCGATGCTATTCAGATGTTTTCAGTTGCCCAGGGTCACACAGCTAATAAGTGTTTGAGGCCAGATTTGAACTCAGGTCTTCTTGACTCTACCACTTAGCTGCCCCTCCCCTCACTCTACTTCTCTCCTCTCCCAGACTGGGCTCCGTCCCTACCTCTGAAGTTCCTCTCCCCACTCTCCATTTTCAGGGGTGGGTGGCATCTGGCCCTGAGGGAAGGTAGAGCAGAAGAATCTCTTCAGGCCTCTTGGCACAGGTCTGTTCTGAGCTGAATGCATCACACAGAGAGGAAGGGACAGAGGCAGGCGCACAGAAGGCCAGTTTGACTCATCCCTTTGTCCCAAATGAAGGTAGGGAGGAGAAGGCTCCTGGCTGGGTCAGCCAAGACCATGGCAGGGGTCTCTGGGAATCACCAGCAATGACAGAGCTGCTGCAGAGGAAGAGAAGAGCATGTGTTGCCCCAGTTTTCCAAAAGGGAGCAAAGATGGTCTCATTGAACCACAGATCAGGGAGACTCACTTTGATTCAAGGAAAAAATCTGCATGGGATATTTTCTGAGCACAGAAAAAGAAAAGCCACAAACCCTAAGGGCCTGCTGGGTTAATGAGGAACAAGGCAGGCCATATTCATTGGAGGGGATGTTCTAGAGAGCTAGAAAAACCAATAACAAAATTCATTTGCAAGAACAAAAGGTCTGAAATCACAAGGGAAAGAGGGAGGGAAAAGCATGACTGAAGGGGGCCACAGCATTACCAGACCTCAAACGATATTACAGAGCAGCAATCATGAGAATGATTTAGTGCTGGTTAAAAAAAACAAACCACAGAAGAGGAGCTCTGTTATGAAACAGACCACGTAAACAAGAAAGAGAAGCAACTGAAAACAGTGGCCTACTATCAAATAAACAGGAGGACTCCCTTCTCTGACACAAACAGTGTTGGAAAGATTAGAAAGCAGTTTGGCAGAAATTAGGCTCAGACCAACATCTTATACCACCTTAAAATGGGCACATGCCCTGAATATAAAAGGCCACAGCTTAAAAATAATTAGAAGAAAATGAGATAGTCATACTAATATGTAGTGCTTGTTTGTTTTGCTTTTGTGAGGTAAGCAGGGTGAAGTGACTTGCCCAGGGCACACAGCTAAGCTTCTGAGGCCTCATTTGAACTCAGACCCTCCTGATTCTAGAGCTGGTGCTCTATCCACTGCCCCACCTAAGCTGCCCTCTAATACACTGTCAGTGGAGCTGTGAAATGGTACAACCATTTGAAAAGCAATTTGGAATTATGCAAACAAAGTGACTAAAGCATCCATATCCTTTGAACCTGAGACTCCCATTAACAGATGTATACCCTAAGAAAGCCATCAATAAGAAAAAAGTCTCCACAGATGCTAAAATATTCATTGTGGCACTTTCCATAATCGCTAAGAATTGGAAACAAAACAGATGCCCATCAATTGAGGCATGACTGAACAAACTGTGGTACGTGAATGGAATGGAACATTACTGTGCTGTAAGAAATGATGAGTGTGATGAATACAGAGAAGATGGAAAGAGCTACATGAACTGATGGAGTGACGGAAATAGAACTAACAATAAACACAGTGACCACAACAATGGAAATGGAAAGAACAACACACCAAAAAAATCAAAAGTCAATGTAGAGGCAGCTAGGTGGCACAGTGGATAAAGCACCAGCCCTGGATTCAGGAGGACCCCAGTTCAAAACCGACCCCAGACACTTGACACTTATTAGTTGTGTGTCCTTGGGGACTTAACCCTCATTGCCCCACAAAAAACCAATCAAGTGGGACTCAGATGAAAAGCTATGAGAAGACACCCCCAACCCACCCCTTTGTGGAAGTGGGAGGGTCCACAGGTGTCACACGGGGCACAGGTTTTTGGACTTTCTCAATATATCAGTTATATTGACTTTCCTTCCCCTATTTTTCCTTTCCAAAAAAATACTGTTTGTCATATGGAATGACTGTCAGAGAAGAGGAGAGAGAGGGATACATGGAACATACCATGGTGATATAAGAAACAGAAAACAATTCAAAAAGAAGAGTTGTAACCCACAGAACTCTACTGTCCCTCCTATTGGTCCACACTAAAATATACTTCAAAGGCCCCGGGGCCCGGTCAGTACCTTCCGATTTAGAGGGTTTTCCCAGTGGGCTACCAAAGGCAAAAGTAGAAATCTGTTCTTCAGGAAGCTGAGGGGAGGGTGTCTTGGAGCCCAGAGGGGGCTGCTGGGCCCAGGGGGGGCTGCTGGGCCCAGGGGGCTGAGCTCAGCCCCTCAGGCTGTTCTGGGATGCAAAGGAGGCAGATTCCACAATGGTTCACTTTCTCCTCCCAGAGGGGAGGCCCTGGGTAAGAATCAGAAAGCTGCCGCCATTGCCTGGGCGGGTGTGCTTGAGCAGCTCCCTCCCCCATCCTGGGGGGGGGCCACTGAGGAGGATCAGACTTGAACGGAAACAGGTGAAATCACCCTGAACCAGGAACGGCCAATGAGCATTGATTAAGCTAAATACTGTAGGCAGTAGGGAAGGAGCCAGTGGATAATGAGAGACTGACTAAAGGGATTGGAGGGAGTCTGGGGAAGGGAATAAGCATCAATAAAGTGCCTACTGTGTGTCTGGCACTCGGCTTACGGCTTTTTACAAATATCTTATTTGAGAGAAGAGTCCACTCTGTGGCGGCAACCAGAGGAAAGCAAGAAATAATGAGGGCAGCACGGAAGGAAGTTAGCAACAAATCCTCAAGATCTAATCAGATTAAGGTCCGCTTTCTCTTCCCAATCTAATCAATTCAACTCAACTGGCATTTATTTATTCAACACCTGCAATGAGGTCAGCACTGAACTGGGCACTGGAGGGACAGAGAGGGAGCACAAACAGCATGACAATAAACATGATGCACAGACAAAGAAAATACAATGTAATGGGGGGGGTCACAGGAAGGGCCTGGAGGAAGAGGAGGCCCCAAAGCTAAGGGGAGGCAGAGGTGAGAAGGGAGTGCATTTCCAGACTGGGGCACAGAATGTGCAGGCATGGGGTGGGGGGAGAACTTAGTGTGGCAGCCAGTTCTTTTTGGGACAAAGAGCCCGTGAAATCTGTCCGACAAGACAGGTGGAAGCAATGAAGGGGTTTAAATGCCAACAGAGGCACCAGTAAGTGATCCCAGATGCAGCAGACATCCCCTGAAGCTTCAGGAGCAGGGCAGTGACAAGGTCACCCAGATTATTTGGGTGGATTGGAGAGGGGAGAGGCAGAAGCAGCAGGTTTGGGCACTGGATGCCATCTCCTGGGCTTCGTGGTCTGGATCCAGAGGTGCATGGACAGCACTGCCACTACACACACATCCATGGAACTGCCTCCTTAGGAGAGCCCAGGCCTCTCTGCTTTCAGCTCCGCTGACAGGGCTCCAAGCAGCAGGACTCATTTCTGGCCTACGGGGGGGGGGGGGGGGGGGGGGGGGGAGGAGGAGGAGAAGGGAGGAAGGAGGCCAGCAAAAGCCCAATGTCCTCTCTGAGCCCCAGTGCACTCTGGGGGAATGAAACCAGAGGGGGAGAGCATCGAAGAGGTCAATGTCCCTCCTGTCTGTTACTCTGCTCACTCATCAGCATAACCTTCAAGTCTATTCAAGGGATCCTGGCATGACGGGGTCACATGTCACCCCTAAGATAATAAAATCATGAGTGGACAATGCTGCCGTTGAAGCCAAGAAAGGCAGACCCAGTGGTTCCTCGAGCATCTTTACTTCACCCACAGTGAGCTGGGCGCCCCATCCCAGTGATGAGATGAGACTGGACACAGAGACAGCATGAGGGAGATCCTGTGGATCCCCCAAGCCTTCCAAAGCAGCAGAGCCTGGGCATCCTGGACACGACTGGGCTGCCTTGTTGGTGACCGTCCCTCCCCGCACACAGCCACAAGCTTTGCTCACCCCCGGGGCCTGGCTGGGGGCACCAGTCTGTGCTCCGTCCTAACAAAAAGCCCACACTTACCTGGCTTGGGGAGGCCCTGGAAAAGGAAGCTTTTCTTTGGGCACACGAGAAAAGTTCAAAAGGACAGGCAGGGAGTGAAATTCAAATGTATCTGCTGCCCTCTGCTGACCACTGTGGTTACCGCACCCCACAATGTGATTCAATAACAAATCGACAAAGGCCACATCAGTTGTCCCAACAAGAAGGGACCGGTCTTGTTCTGCTGGGCCCCAGGAGACAGAAACGGGAGCACGTTTCAAGAGACAGACTGAGTGACGTCAGGAAGAGCCTCCTAAAACTTAGAGCTGTCCCAAGGGGCAACGAGAAGCTTCTGGAAGGGAAGGAGGGAAGGCAGGGAGGCAGGCAGGCATTTATTAAGTGACTACTATGTGCTAAGTATCTCATTTGATCCTCACAACTGCCCTGGGAGGTAAAAGTGTTTTTGTTACAAGCATCTGACAGTTGAGGAAAGAGGCAGACAGAGGTTAAGTGACTTGCTCAGGGTCACACAGACAGTGGCTGAGGCCATCCCTCAGGTCCTCTGTGAGAGGGGAGATACAGGACCATAACCAGTGGGGATGGGTTTTTTGAATGGGGGCGATCTGCCAGGAGAGCACCAAAGAGATGGTGTTCCATCCTAGGCCGCATGCTGGTCCCTTGCCCTGTCTCTTCCTGCCTACAAGGGTCAGAGACGCTCCTTCTTGCTCCCTCTGCCCCGATTCTGGCCTGGCCCACCTGCAGGGCTAGGAGACAAAAGCTTGTGCATCAGCTGCCCTCACTGCTCCCCTTGCCCAAGCTGCCTAAAACCCTGAGGCAGGACCCCTACAGTTGTTATTAACCACCCTCCTGAACTCACAGGCAATGGTTAACAGAGTCTCCATGGCGGCTGCCCCCTCCCCACTCCAGAGATCCAGAAGCCCATGTGTGCTCCTCCAAACCGTGTTCTCCATCCCCCAATGGCTGCTCCTCTGGCCATATCCCCCTCCAGTGTTTTCTGGAAGACTCTCTGTGGAAAATACAAACTTGCTTTCATCTTCTGGCCCTCCCCAAGACCCCACTCCCCTGATGACGCAGCTTCCCTGGCGACCCTTTCCAACACCAACTGCCCTTTTACTCATGACCCTGCCCTCACTGCTCAAGGTCCGGGAAATGGGAATGCTCCTTGCTCATCAGATGACAGACTCTCCCTCTACCACCACAACCAGGAGGTTCAGCCAAGATTCTGATAGCCCTGGTCTAGACACCCCCAGGCCCCTCCCCTTCTTGCCTGCCTGACAGTCTTTCTTCCCCAACTCCTGCTTTCATACCTGTTGATGTCACCAGAGGCTCCCCTCAGATGGTCATACTGGTGATCTCTCCATCCTCCGCACCCCCTCCATGCTCAGGAACTCTGAAATCCCCTTCTCTGATCACCCTCCTTGTGGCTATTCCCTCTCCCTCTGCTTTGTGTCCTCGGGGTTCTTTGTCCACACTGCGGGAGGGACTAGAGAGCCCTTCCACCCTTCAGTTCCGTCCTGGGTCATCACCCCCCAACTCTACTACACTCGCTTCAGCACCTTTCTTCCTTCCTGCCCCATCTTAACCCCTCAAAGAGCTGCTTCCACTGTATACTGTCCTCTCCTCTTGAGTCTTCTATTTGAGTTCCTTGCCCCCTTGCCCGCTTTACTGATCTTGCCCTTCCAAGCCTCAACCTTGGATCACTCCCACCATCCACTGCCTTCCCTCCAGCTTTTTGTCATTCAGTCATTCAGTGATGCTGGACTCTCTGTGACCCTGTGGTCACACAGCATGCCAGTGCTTGCCCATGGGGTTTTCTTGGCAAAGACACTGAAGTGGTTTGCCATTTCCTTCTCCAGTGGATTAAGACAAACAAGTTGGGGGCAGCTAGGTGGCGCAGTGGATAGAGCACAGGCCCTGGATTCAGAAGGACCTGAGTCCTGTGTAACCCTGGGCAAGTCACTTAACCCCCACTGCCTGCAAAAAACCCCAAAAAACAAAAACAAAAAAACAAAAAGACAAACAAGTCAGGGGCAGCTAGGTGGCGCAGTGGATAGATCACCAGCCCTGGATTCAGGAGGACCTGAGTTCAAATCCGGCCTCAGACATTTGACACTTACTAGCTGTGTGACCCTGGGCAAATCACTTAACCCCAATTGCCTCACCAAAAAAAAAAAAAAAAGACAAACAAGTCAAGTGACTTTCCCAGGGTCATAAAGCTAGGAAATGTCTGAGGCTGGATTTGAATTCAGGTTTTCCTAACTCCAGGCCTACTGCTCTATCCACTGAGCCACCTAGCTGCCTTCTCACTCCAGCTCACTGGCTGCCAAATGAGGCTGGAAAGGATCAAGAAACACTTAACACTTCCCTAGTCCATTCACTGTCCCAGTCTCCACAGTGGTCTTTTCATCCCTCCTCAAACCTCCATGGCTTCCCTTCCCCCTCATCCCCTCAGCTGAGAACCTCACCATACAGTTTACTTAAAAAGAAAGAAAAAAAAGAAATTGAGGCCATTCACAAAGAGCTCCCTGTTCTTTCCTCATCACACATCACCTGGTGGAGACAGCCATATTTATAGACAGCCTTCTCAAGGAGTCTGGCAACAGAAGACAAGAGAAATATGGGAAATAGAGGGGATGCAGAGATACATCAGGGTTTTCTCATAATGGGGGGAAACAGGATGATTGTAGGCAGTAGACAAAGACAGAAGAGCAGTGAGACACAGAGCAGAGATGATACCTTCTGCCCCGTCTCCTCCTTCACCCCTGTCTCACATGAAGAGATGGGAAGCCCTCCACATGGACAAGTGATCCCCTTCCCGTCTGGCCTCGCCAGCACATCGCCCTGTTCTTATCTTCACTTTCTCACTTGTCTTCAGTCTCTCTCTATCCACTGGCTGCCTCCCTGCTTCTTCCAGTCACACTAAGGTTTCCCTCATCATCAGAAAACCTCCCTTTACCTAGGTATCCCCTCTAACTATTCCCCAGATCTCTCTGGCCTTCTCTTGCTAAACTCCCAGAGAAGGCCATTTATAATCGATATCTTCACTTCCTTGCAGGCCACTCTCTTCTTAACTCTACAGTCTGGTTTCCAACCTCAACATTCAACTGAAAACTGCTCTCTCCAAAGTTACTAACAATCTCTTCAACTCCAAATGCAATGGCCTTTTTCCAATCCTCATCCTCCTTGAGCCTGTTGATCACCCTCTTCTCCTGGATCCTCTCTTCTAAGTTTTCCTGACACTGCTCTCTCCTGGTCTCTCTCCCACCTAACTGGACACTCTTCAGTCTCCTTTTCTGGGTCTTCGTTCAAGTCCCCCAGGGCTAGGGAGCAGCTAGGTGGTACAGTGGATAAAGCACTGGCCCTGGATTCAGGAGGACCTGAGTTCAAATCCGACTTCAGACACTTGACACTTACTAACTGTGTGAACCTGGGCAAGTCATTCGATCCTCACTGTGCCACAAAAGAAAAAAAAGAAAAGAAAAGAAATCTAGACTGTAAACCCCAAGATATCTTGGTAGCTTTCAGTGATTAAGTGCCCCAGGGCTCAATCCTGGGTCCTCTTCTCTTCTCCCTTTATACCCGATGATCTAATTGCTCCTATGTTTTCAATGATCATCTCTTTGCTAATGATACTCAAATTGATTTAGCCAGACCTAACCTCTCTGTTAACCTCCAGTCTCCTATCTCCAACTACCTTTGAGTTCCAAATTTTATCCCTCTTTCCCTCCCTCTCATTCCCCCCCGCACCCGAGGCAATAAGCAGATACAGGTTATACATGTGCATATTAGTCATTTTGTACAAGAAAATGAATAAAAGAAAAAATGAAAGAAAGTGAAAAAGAACATGCTTCAGTCTGTGTTCTATCACTATCAGTTCTTTCTTTGGAGGTGAATAGTACATTGACATTTTATTTCTGAGAATAGTTAAGTCTGTCACAGTTCTTCATCGAACAATATTGCTGTCACTGTGTACAATGTTCTCCTGGTTCTGCTCACTTCACTTTACATCAGTTCATACAAGTCTTTCCAGGACTTTCTGAAATTATCCTGCTTATCTTCTATAGACATCTTAAACACATGTCCTAAACTGAATTCATTCTTTTCTGCCTAAAGCCTCCCTTCTTTCTGCCTTCCTTATTATTGTTGAGGGCACCACCATTATCCCAGGCATCAGCTCACAACCTACGCATCACCCCCCATTCTTCACTCTCAATCACCTCCCATATCCAATCAATTGCCAAGGACTACCATATCCACCTTCACAGCATCTTCTGAATATGCCCCCTTCTCTTGTCTAACACTGCCCCCAGCACCCCACCCCGTGCAGGCCCTCATCACCTCCCACCTATTACCCTACCCTGGCTGGGCATCTGCCTGCCTCCAGTCTCTCCCCATTCCAGGTCACCCTCCACTCAGCTGTCGGTGAGCTCCCTACAGGGCAGGTCTGACCTTGTCCCACCACCCCCCACATGCAAATTCCTGTGACTCCCTATCACCCCCAGACTAACACATCAAATCCTGTTTGGTGTTCAAAGCCCTTCATAACTTACACATGTGTGCACACACACACACACACACACACACGCACACGTCTTTCCAGTCTTCTCACACCTTAGGCCCTCCATGGGCTCTCATTCAGTGATACGGCCTCCTCGTGCCCATCTCCCCACTCCCGACACTTTCCTGGCCATCCTCCATGCCTGGCATGCTCTCCCTCCTCATCTCCTCCCTCTGGCTGAAATCCCACCTTCTATAAGAAGCCCTTCCTGCTCCTTCTTCATTCCAGTGTCTCCTTCCTTCTGACTCTCTCCACTGAGCCTGTTTGTACATACATGCAGCTGTATAGCCACAGCTGTTTGCACTTGTCTCCCCCACTAGACTGTGAGCTCCCTGAGAGCAGGGACCGTCTTTGCCTTTTTGGTAACCCCAGTGCCTGCTACATAGTAGGTGCCTAATAAATGCTTAATGTCTGACTGGCTGACATGACCGTGGCAGTGGGGTAGCAGCCTAGAGATTAGTGAGAGTGGGGATGATAGGGGGGGACACTGGGGGATACTTGGGGAACAATAAGAGATGCTAGAGGGAACACTCAGGGGATGCTGGGGGAAAATCTACTGGAGAAAATGGAAGGCTGTGGGCTCACTTGTGCCTGCAGAGGACTTTGCCTTGGCAAGCAGGATCAGCTCTTGGTGTGAGATGGGGTGCAGGAGGAGAGAGTGGGGAGTAGTGGAAAGGGGACAGTAAAGAAGGACATAGGAAGGAGAGACAGCACGCGCAGTAAATGGGCTCAATTCGGGGGTGAAGGAGGGGAGGGGGCCTCCCGCTCCCTGCAGGTGAGGCTGGTCACAAGCCCAGCGGGGCCCACCTTCAGCCCATGTCCATCCTAACCCTTCCCCTCATATCAATGGAGCTAAGGCCTTTATGGATAGCTGGAGATACCATTTCCAACAGGAACCTCAGGGTCTCTGAAGACAGCGAGCAGGACACTCAGCAGGGTCCTGGGCTCAGCCCTGACCTACAGCATACGGAAATGCCTCCTCTCTACCCTGCCAGCCCCCAGCCCTTCAAGGGAGAGAGAAGTGCAAGCCTCCCTCAGCTGGGGCTGCTGCAGGGGCAGAAAGAGCCATGATTCTGGGGTCAGAGGAGCTGGATTCTAGTCCTACCTCTGACACTTCATAGCCGTATAACTCTAGGCAAGGCCTTCCTTTCTCTGGGACTCAGTGTCCTCATCTGTAAAATTAAGAAAAGAGATTCTAAATCCAGAGATCCTGGAACCTGGAGAAAAGGCCCCAGGACCGGAGACCTCCCACAGCCTTGCTGGGTTCATATCCTGACGGAGTGACCTGAAAGGTGACTTTCACCTCCCTGGGCCAGTTTCCTCCTTGGTCAAGCAAAAGGGATGGTCCAGCTGGCCTCCATGGTCCCTCCATCTCTGACCCTAATAAGAGCTCACCCGTATACAGTTCTAGAGAGAAGAAGAAGGGATGATGGGGGGGGGGACACTGGGGGATGCTGGGGGGATGATAGGGGGACAATAGGGGGATACTCAGGGGACACTCAGGGAATGCTGGGGGGTTTGCCAAGCCCTATCTATGCAGCAGATCCTTGGAGCCCCAAAACACTCTGGAAGGCAGAGCCTCAGGAGAAATAAGACCATTTTACATCAGAGCAAAGTAAGTCCCAGATTGTTTACATGACTTAGCAAAGGGCCTCAGATCTAGGCCACCTGCCATCCCCTTTCCCCATGCTCTGTCTATCCCACCTCCCAGGCACATGAAGCCATGGGACACAAGGCTCTCTCCGAACTTGAGGACAAGATCAGAACCAGAAACAAGACAATCACCATGGATTGTATAGGATTCACCCTTGAGAAAAAGCGTAGGAAGGAAAGAAAGCATCAGTTTCCTCATCTGACGTCTCCCTCAGGAAGGCCTGACTTTGAAATATCACTGTGTGAAATAAACTGTGAAATCAGTCTATTAATTAACCAAACGAGATAGAGAAAAACAAATTACAGCAGATCATTTCCATTACAAAAAAAATGGAAAAGCTTTTGCACGAATAAAACTAATACAATCTGGATAAGAAGAGAAACTGTCAACTGGAGGAAAATCTTCTATCAGATATCTCCAAAAGGGATCCAATATCCAAGATATATAGGGAGCTAACAAAAATCTATGAGAGGGGGCAGGTAGGTGGCTCAGTGGATAAAGCACGGGCCCTGGATTCAGGAGGACCTGAGTTCAAATCCGGCATCAGACACTTGACACTTACTAGCTGTGTGACCCTGTGCAAGTCACTTAACCCCCATTGCCCAACCAAAACAAACAAACGAAAAATAATAATAATCTAAAAATCTATGAGAGGAGCAGCTAGGTGGTGCAGTAGATAAAGCACCGGCCCTGGATTCAGGAAGACCTGAGTTCAAATTCGGACTCAGACACATGACACTTACTAGCTATATGACCTTGGGCAAGTCACTTAACCCTCACTGACCCCCCCCCAAAAAAATCTGTGAGAGCAAAAGCCATTCCCCAACAAATAAGTGGACAAAGGATAGGAACAAACTGTTTTCAAAAGAACTGAAAACTAATACCAGCCATATGAAAGCTTATTCCAAATCATCAATACTAATTACTCCAAATAACCAAAACAACCCTGTGAGGCTTTACCTCACCCCCAGCAACTTGGCAAAGTTAACAAAAGATGAGGGGAAAGTCAATGCTGAAGGGGATTTGGAAAGACAGGTACACTCATGCATCATTGGTGGAGCTGTGAATTGGTCCAACTATTCTGGAAAACAATTGGGGAACAAGGACAGAGCCAAGACAGAGAACTAGCAGAGAATTAGACCAGTGACACGGTCAGACTTGCCCTTTAGGAAGATCACTTTGACAGCTGAGTAGAGATTGGACTAGAGCAAGAGGCAACTCGTGGCAGGGAGACCAACCAGAAGGCTGTGACAATCATCTAGGAATGAAATAACAAGGGCCTGCACCAGGGTGGTGGCAATATCAGAGGGAAAGACAGGGCACAGGAGTGAGATGTTACAAAGGTAAAAATCTTTGGGCCATGGCAACAGATTGGACTGTGGAGGTAAGAGGGTGAAGTTGAAGATAATGCATAGGATATGAGTCTCAGTGTATAAGAGGAGAGTGGTACCCTTGACAGTAATAGCGAAGGTAAGAAAAGGGGAGAGGTTGGGAGGAAAAAAAATGAGTTTAGTTTTGGACATGTTGAATTTAAGATATCTATAGGGCATCTGGCTGAAGATGTCCAATAGGTAGTTAGAGATAGGAGACTGGAGGTCAGTAGGGAGATTCAGGTTAGATAAGTCGATTTGAGAATCATCAGCATAGAGATAGATGATCAATGAATTGAATCCATGGGAGCTAATGAGATCATCAAGTGACACAGTATTGAGGAAGAAGGAAAGAGGGCCCAGGACAGAGCCCTGTGGGACAACAACAGTTAATAGGCATGGCCTAGATAAAGATCCAGCAAAGGAGGCTGAGAAGTGGCACGACAGGTAAGAGGAGAACCAGGAGACAGATGTCCCAAAAACCTAGAGAGAGAGAGAGAGTCAAGGAAGAGAGAGTGATCAACTGTGTCGGAGGTTGCAGAGAGGCCAAGGAAAGTGAGGATGGAGACAAGGCCACTGGACGTGGCAGCTAAAAGATCATTGGTGACTTTGGGGAGAAGGGATGGAGCGTGTGACTCACAGTAAAGTGACATATTTTTTGCATGTGGTTAATGTAGAAATGTGTTTTTCTTGAGTATACATGTTTGTAACAGGGGTTTTGATTTTCTTGCTTTTTCAATTGGGGGAGATAGGAGGGAAAGAATGCACTCTGAAAATAAAATTTAATTTAAAAAAATTTAAGAAAGCCACTTGAAACTGGAGGATAGCTCCACAAGTTGTGGCATGTGGATGTGTACTGCACTATAATAAACAGTGAATTCAAAAAATTCAGAGAAGCCTGGGGAGAGTTATACAAACTGATGCCTAGTGACACTGGCAGAACCCAGAAAACAATTCACAGATTGAATGGCTGCAACAATGTCAATGGAAAGAACAAGAAGACCACTGAAACTGAAGGTTGTGAGACTGTGATGAACAAGCTAGGCCTCACTGAGGAGGCCAGAGAAGGTGTCTTTCCTTCCCTCGTTGCAGGGACAGGGCCACTGGCTATGGAACACCACAGAAAGAATCACACTCTGGCAATTTGTTGGTTAGTTTTGCTGACTTGTATTTCTATTCTTTGCTCAAAGTGATGCTCTCAAGGAAAGAAAAAGGAAAGATATATTGGGAAAGACACAGGACATGAAAACAAAAGGAATTAGCAAAAACTGATTTCTTACAAAGCTGTCAAATACCAGTCATGAGGTCACGTGGTAAGAACAGCTGCTTTGTGTGCAGGAAATAAAACATTAGTCAGTGGGGCTTTTTGCCCACTGAGGAAAGGGGATGGGGAGCCTCAGCCTCCTCCTCCATCCAACCAATAATCCTTCCTCAAACTCTCAGACAAGTAAGTGGCTCTCCAGGCTCTGCCACAGACTGCCAGTGACAGGAAGCCTCCTCCCTCCTCTTCAGGATGGTTCTCATAGGAAGGAAATCACCCTCCAGCTAAAAGCCATAGAAATGCTGCCCAAGAGGATAAGAGAGTTGGGGAACTGAACTAGACCAGCCCCATTTGGGAAAGGTCAATCAAAAGAGCGCCCCACCCCACGTTGAAGGTGGAGAGATGATGTCTGGAGGCACCTTAAAGAGAAGAGAAGGACGGGGGCCAACCAGGCAGCAGGAACTGCCAAGCTTGTGCCCACCCTCTGAGCAAGGCCACTTGGCAGGCACCTACGCAGAAAAGGTGGGACTCCTGAGCCTTCCGCCATGGACCTCCCAGGTGTAGGTACAGCAGTCTCGGAGCATTAGTATCAGGCTAGGCATAATGCTGGGAGACAGAGGCCTTCGCAAAGGCTGCCCAGAGGGTGAAGAATTCCCTACAAATGAAGAGGTCCTCCAGATACCCCCCAAGTAGTAATAACAAGTCACATATTTAGAGTGCGGGACACAGATCATCTCAGCTTTATCCTCACAACAAGCCTGGGGGAGAGGCAGGTGCTGTTCTTACCCTTATTTAACAGATGACAAAGTGGAGGCACAGAGGATCAGTGACTGGTCAGGGTCACATGCTATTCATAAGTGTCTCCAGACAGATTTGGAACAAGTCTTCCTGACCCCAAGCTCTGTCCACTGTGATTCAAAGCGACTGGCTACAAGTCTGCTGAGCCCCAAATGGGCCCCACAAGTGTGATTTCTAAAGGGAAGCCCCATGGCCAGTGTCAGAAGGGAGAAAGGAGAAATTCCAACGATATCAAGATGGACCTGGAAAGTTGATAACCATTTACTGTCCCACAAAAATAAACTTCATTTTAGGTCACTGAGCCTTGAGTCTGTTGGATGCCAGGCCCTGGGCGGGCCTTGGGGAAGAAAAGGATAAAGAGGAAACAGCCCCTGCCCTCAAGGAGCTTACATTTTACAGAGAGGGAGGGGGGCCGGTCCGGGCCTACTCAGAAGCCATCTTTGACTCTATGAACTGCACAAAGGAGAGGCTGGAACAGAAAATTCTAAATCGGCATCATGCACAAAACTCAGGGGGCCCAAACAGCACAGTCACACAGGACTACCAAAGGGAAAGTGGGGCCTAATGCCAAGTGAACAGTCCTGATAGAGAAAATTATATCAACAAGAGAAAAAAAAACCAAGATATCCCAACAATGTACCTCAATAGGGAGCATTCGTCCAAGATGCTGCACACATATGAGTGAGAAGCAGCCCAGCATTCGGAAAGAGCACTGGGTCTGAATCTCACTCCTGGAACTCAGGAACTATAACACTGGGCAAGACACACCCTTGCTGAGCCATGGAGATAAGAACACATATAGATAGGTCTTACTCAGTGGGTTCCTGAGAGGTTCAAAGAGGACAGAAAAACAGAGATACTGAATGTAAAGCCCTTTGTATGTGAGTGTGGTGTCATGCACTCAATTATTACTATCAGAGGCAGGTGCATAGTGACATTAGCAGCTGTAACTCATCACAAAGAATGACAGAGAAAAAGAGACCTAAGTGGTGTCACCAGAGAAACACATGACATTACAGAGTAAGTGGAACAGAAAACCATTGGACAAAACACATGATAGGAAGAGACCTCAAGGAAGGCTACCAGCAAACCAGGGGGAACTTCCCAGGGCAGGTCTATGGGATAGAGACAAGAATAACACAGAATGGTCAGCATGGGTAGGCTGCTGAGGAGATCATGAGGCCACTGGAATACTAGAGTATTTTTATTATTCAGGTTAAAAACTCTAAAAAGTCAGGAATCAAAATATGTTTCCTTAATATGATTTAAAATTACATATTTGGGGGGCAGCTAGGTGGCGCAGTAGATAGAGCACCGGCTCTGGATTCAGGAGGACCTGAGTTAAAATCCGGCCTCAGACACTTAACACTTAACTAGCTGTGTGACCCTGGGCAAGTCACTTAACCCCAATTGCCTCAAAAATTAAATAAAAATTTAAAAAAAAATTTTTTTTTAATTACATATTTGGGGCAGCTAGATGGCAAAGTGGATAGAGCACCCGCCCTGCAGTCAGGAGTACCTGAGTTCAAATCCAGCCTCAGACAATTAACACTTACTAGCTATGTGACCCTGGGCAAGTCACTTAACCCCAATTGCCTCACCAAAAAAAAAAAAAAAAGATTTAAAATAAATAAATAAATAGAATTACATATTTCAAATGAGTTAATAGGGGGATGAGGCAGGGGACAGAGCCAAGATAATGGAGAAAAGACAGGGACTTGCCTGAGCTCTCCTAAATTCCCCTCCAAACAACTTTAAATAATGCCTCAAAACAAATTCTGGAACAGCAGAATGCACAAAAGGATGAGTTGAAACAATTTTCCAGCCCATGACAACTTAGAAAGGATTTTGCCTTGATCAGCTTGAGTGAGGGTCTTACATTCCTTTCTCTGATGTCATCCCATGACTTCATTTTAATATAACCCACCTTCAATTATGTCAACCAATTAGATTTAATTGCTGTGTGATGGACCTCCTACAGCTGGAAGGGCATATAAACCAAGACCTGACCACAAGGAAGGGGTCTTTGTCTAAGAGAGATGCCATAAACTTCCTTTTATTGATATCCTGCCAGCCATTTTAATAGAATGATTAAATTACCCAGAAACTATATCTCTTTTATTTTTAATTGTCACAATTTTGACTATAGAAAGTTACAATGGTGACAAGGAAGATCAAAACACACACTCAGAAGAAGACAACAAAATCAAAACTGCTATATCAAAGAAAAATATAAATTGGTCTCAGGCCATAAAAGAGCTCAAAAGGGATTTTAAAAATCAAATAAGAAAAGAAGAGGAAAAACTGGGATGAGAAATGAGAGTGATTCAAGAAAACCACGAGAAACCAGCAGCTTAGTAAAGGAGGCACAAAAATACTGAAGAAAATAACACCTTAAAAAACAGAATAGGCTAAATGGTAAAAGAGGCACAAAAATTCAATGAGAAGAATGCCTTGAAAAGCAGAATAGGCCAAAAGGGAAAAAATATTTTTAAAAATTCACTAAAGAGGGGTGCAGCTAGGTAGCACAGTGGATAAAGCACCAGCCCTGGATTCAGGAGTACCTGAGTTCAAATCTGGCTTCAGACACTTGACACTTACTAGCTGTGTGACCCTGGGCAAGTCACTGAAACCCTTATTGCCCCACAAAAAAAAAATCACTAAAAGAAAAGAACTCCTTAAAAAGCAGAATTGGTCAAGTAGGAAAAAAGGTACAAAAATTCACTGAAGAAAAGAATTCCTTAACAAGTAGAATTGGTCAAATGGAAAGGGAGTCACAAAAGCTCACTGAAGAAAATAATTCCTTAAAAGCTAGAATTGGTTAAGTGGAAGCTAATGACTTTATAAGACATCAAGAAACAATAAAACAAATTTTTTAAAAAATAGAAGAAAAACAATTGATCTGGAAAATCAATCCAGGAGAGATAATTTAAGAATTATTGGGGGGCAGCTAGGTGGCACAGTGGATAGAGCACCAGCCCTGGATTCAGGAGGACCTGAGTTCAAATTCGGCCTCAGACACTTAACACTTACTAGCTGTGTGACCCTGGGCAAGTTACTTAACCCCAATTGACTCACCAAAAAAAAAAAAAAAAGAATTATTGGACTACCTGAAAGCCATGATTAAAAAAAAAAAAGCCTAGACATCATATTTTTTCCTTTCTTTCTTTTGTTTTTATTTATTTATTTATTTAAAGTTTGGAGTTCTAAATTCTATCCCTCCCTCATTCCCTCCCTCCCTCCCCTCCTCCCTCCCCAAGGTTGCAAGAAATCAGTATAGGTTATACATGTGCAATTATGTAAAACATTACCATATTAGTCATTTTACATAAAAAGACAAGTTTAAAAAAAGAGAAAGCACAAAATAGCATGCTTCAGTCTGTGTTCAATCAATATCAGTTCATTCTCTGGAGGTGGATAGTATACTTCATCATTAGTCCTTTGGGATTGTCTTGGACCATTATTGCATTGCTGAGAGTAGTTTAGACATCATATTTAAAGAAATTATCAAGAAAAACTGCCCTGATATCCTAGAACCAGAGGGTAAAATAGAAATTGATAGAGTCCACCAACCACCTCCTGAAATAGATCCCAAAATGAAAACTCCCAAGAATATTATAGCCAAGTTCTTGTGTTCCCAGGCTAAGGAGAAAATATTGCCAGCAGCCAGAAAGAAACAATTCAAATATTGTGGAGTCACATTCAAGATCACACAAGATTTAGCAGCTTCCACATTAAAGGAGCAGAGGGGAATATGATATTCTGGAGGGCAATAGAGCTAGGATTACAACCAAGAATCACCTACTCAGCACAACTAAGTACAATCCAGAGGAGGGAGGAGGGGGGGGAAGGCAGGAGGGAATGAACATTCAATGAAATAAAAGACTTCCAAGCATTCCTGATGAAAGGACCAGAGCTGAATAGAAATTTTGACTTTCCAATACAAAACTCAAGAGAAGTATAGATAAGTAAACAGGAAAGAGAAATCATAAAGGTTTCAATAAGGTTAAACTGTTTACATTCCTAGCTGGGAAAATGATACCTATAACTCCTAAAACTTTCTTCATTATTAGGACAGTTAGAAGGAGTATACAGAGACAGAAGTAATGAGTGTTAAGTTGAATATGATGGGATGATTATCTAAAGAAATAAAATCAAGGCATGAGAAAAAGGGATGCACTGGGAAAAGGCAAAAGGGAGGGGTAGAATGGGGTAAATTATCTTACATAAAAAAAGGCATGAAAGAGGAGAAGGTGGGGAGAGGACATGAGTGAACTTTACTCACATCATAACTGGCTCAAAGAGGGAATAACATACACACTCACTTGGGTATAGAGATCTACAGGAAAGTGAGAGTAGAAGGGGATGAGAGAAGGGGCTGGGAGCAGGGGGTGGAGGTAATAGAAAGGAGGGCAGATGGGGATGGGTAAAAGAGAGAAACAAAATATTTCTGAAAATGGACAGGATAAAAGGAGAGAGAGTGGGATAAACAGGGGAAATAGAATGGAGGAAATACATAGTAGTCATAACTGTGAAAAAAATTTTGCTACAAGTTTCTCTGATACAGACATCATTTCTCAAACATTGAGAGAACTGAGTCAAATTTATAAAAATAAGAGCCATTCCTCAATTGATAAATGGTCAAAGGATATGAACAGGCAGTTTTTAGACAAAGTAATCAAAGCTCTCTATAGTGTCATATGAAAAAAAATGCTCTAAGTTATTATTGATTAAAGAAATGCAAATTGAAACAATTCTGAGCTACCATTCCACACCTATCAAATTGGTTAATATGACAGAAAAGTAAAATGACAAATGTTGGAGGGGATGTGGGAAAACTGAGACACTGATGCACTTTGGTGAAGTTGTATACTGACTTGACCACTCTGTAGAGCAATTTGGAACTATGCCCAAAGGGCTATAAAACCATGCATACCTTTTGACCAAGCAGTACCACTACTAGGTCTGTATCTCAAACAGATAAAAAGCAAAAAGGAAAAGGACCTATATACACAAAATATTTATAGCAGCTCTTTTAGTGATGGCAAAGAACTGGAAATTGAGGGGATGGCCATCACTTGGGGAATGGCTAAACAAGTTGTTGTAAATGATTGTGATGCAATACTATTGTGCTATAAGAAATGATATGTAGGATGCTCTCAGAAAAACCTGGAAAAACTTACATGAGCTGATACAAAGTGAAACATACTGTGTACAAAGTAACAGCAGTATCGTAAGATGATCAGCTGCAAATGACTTTGCTATTCTCAACAATACAATTCTGAAGAATTTATGATGAAAAATGCAATCCATCCCCAGAGAAAGAACTGATGGAGTCTGAATGCAGATAGAAGCAGACTTTTTCTTTACTGTCTGTTTTTCTTGATTTGTTTGTTTGGTCTGTGTTTTCTTTCACAACCGGACTAACATGAAAATATGTTTTGCATGACTGCACATGTATAACCTATATCAAATTGCTTGCCTTCTCAAGGCAGGGAGGGAGGGAAGGAGAGAGGGAGGGAGGAAGAGAATTTGGAAATCAACATTTTTTTTAAATGTTAAAAATTGTTTTTACATGTAATTGGGGGAAATAAAACATTAAATCATTATAAAAAAGAAATAAGTTAACCATACACAATTCAACTCAACAAAATTGTTAAAAGTCTGCTGTAGGCAGAGTGCTGCAACTTCTTCACACTAGAAGCTCTTACATTAAAAACAGGTTAATCTCCCTGCGGCCCATAATTGCATTATAGCATTCAATTCCACAAATGGAGCATCATTTACTCCACTATTCCCCTGCTGCTGGATTTTCAAGTTGTGTAACACAACTACCAAAAGCCTGAACAGGGCTCCCTGGCTTGGGGTAAGACTTTTTTTTTAGGGTGTGATCCCAACCATGGAATTCCTGGTGAAGGGATGGGATTATTTTTGCTACCTGTACTGTGTACTATGCAACTGTTTTCCAGAGAGGTCTACCAGCCAGGAATAAGCCAGCCTGCTTCTCCACAATCCTGCCAGCATTGAACTTAATTCCTCTGGATACTTTTGCCAGTTTGATGTGTAAGGGGGTGGGGGTGGAGGGGTCAGTTTATATTTCTTTTATCATTGAGGTTAAACATTATTGCAAGTGATTATTAACAATCTGTTATTTCCTCTCTTCGAAAAACATGTTTATACCCTTTGATACAATAAATAAATCTGGAAAGACCTGTCTAACAATGAAGGGAAAAGGTAGAATCAGAAAAAAGGAGCACGCCCCAACTGTCATCACATGAAGAAGAGGAAATGAGAATGAATAGACAAAAGTCCATGAGGCCTCAAAGGAGAGCCTGAAACAAACATATGTGATCTTTCATGCTTTTAAATAAACAGCATTACTTGAGTAAATTTAGTTGTCTGCATTGGTGCTCAATGGTAAGTTTTTAATAAAACATTTGTCATCAAGATTTAAAGCCAGTCTATTCACTTTCCCCAGTCCCATTTGAAATATTAGTACTACAATACCCAATCCAATCCACTCATTTATTCATGCAAGCATTTATTAAGTGCCTTCTGTATGCCAAGGACCACCCTGGGAGCTGAGGATTCAAAGAGGAAAACAGAACAGGCCTCGCCCTTAAGGAGTTTACTCTTTGGATTGGTGACTCCCTAGATCAAACCCCATAGAGAGGAGAGACCCATTGGAGGCAAAGAGACTCGTTTAGGAAAGAGGACCAGCAGGGTGGCCATGATAGAGGTGGGGAGGAGACAGCTCCCAGATACATTGTGTCGGACCATTCCACCAGACTTGGTAACTAACTGGAATAGAGGGCTGAGGGAAAGGGAAGAAAGAGGTGAAGATGATGCTGAGGTTTTGAAAGGGAGACTGATAAAGATGGAGAAAAGTGGAGGAGGAGCCCAAAGAGCCTGGGCATCAGATACCTTTTAGGAAGAAGCTTCTGGGCTCTGTTCTGGACCTGTGGGGTTTCAAAGGCCAATAGGACACCCAGCAGGAGACTGGGGAGGAGCCACCGAACTGAATCTGGCTTAGAAGGGACCTGGGAGGCCATCTTACTTCTCACCAAGAACTCTGCCCTTCCTTCTTCTGAATCCCTGGAACGCGGGTTTCCCCCAATCTCAGGGCATGCCAAACTGTACCTGGATCAGCTCTCCTCCATCACATCTTTCCAACCCCAGTAAAGAGCTCCCCTTCACTGGGAGAACCTGCTCCAGATTAGAAAACCCTCTCATCGGGCCCCTCACCCTTTTGGGGGTCAATGTTGTCCCTCGGGCATCTGTTTCTGTTCAGTTTCCTCTTTCGCTCATTTTGCCCAATGTTCTGCCCTGCCAAGAGGGTCCCAGATCCTGTCTCTGCACTAGCTTCTCTTTATTTCTCCCTGGTCATACTGTCTCCCCATTGGGGCACCAGCTCTTTGCATGCCCAGCCCCTGACACAGAGCAAGTACTTAACAAACACGGCGCTGGGGCTGACGTGTACAGGAGGGACTGGCCTGATGGGGAGGAGGAGCTGTAAGGAAGGCTGCCTGTGGCTGCCACCAGGAGAACTTCCTCCCAACATGGGATCTGCTCATTAATGGGCTTCCAGCCTGAGCCCCTGACAGACCATGGGATCAGGGACAGAGGCTTTCTTTCCACCTACAGAAGAAAAGAATCCATTCATAGACACCCAAGACATGTGAGTGGCCCCGGCCCCTCCCTAGTGCTGGGGCTCAGCTGATGTGCTGCTCCTTGGCCCCAGGCCAGAGGCCTCCAGGAGGAGCCTGGTAAGAGGTAGCTGGGGACGACTGCCCTGAGAAGCAAACGTGCCGTGGCCGGCGTGTGGCACGTGAGTCAACGTGATCCCAGCATGCTCACTGCACCGTCTGCCAGCCCTTCTCTGAGCCAGGAGGGGTCAAGAAGACCCTCATTCGAATCCAACATCGAATACTCACTAGCTGCATGACCCTGAGCAAGTTCCTTCACTTCTGTCTGCCTCAGTTTCTTCAATTGTAAAAGGGGGACTGTTGTGAGAATCAAAGGAAACAATATTTGTTTTTCAAAGTGCTTAGCACAATGCCTGGCAGGGAGTAGGTGCTCTAGGAATGCTCCTTCCCCCTACCCCTTCTCCGCCAGCCCACCACGTCTTGGCCTCTTGGCCTGAGGTTCACAGGCCCCTGGCCACAGCCCACACTATCATTTTTTCCAGCTCCCCATTCTAATCATCTACTCTGTTGAGTAGCTTCTCAAGGTTTGAAAGCAATGAACCCTTGATTAACACTGTTAATTCACTAGATTACTTTCCAGGAGACAAACACGAGGCAATTCATGGAGGGGCAGGGGTCGCCAGAACGCCCTCAAGCTGCTCCTGGTCTCCTTTCCCAGTTTTGCTTCCCTCCTTCCCCCCCTAGAACTGGTCAGAAGAAGAAAGGCCAGGAGCAGGGATAGGAACAAGAAGGGCTGGCATTTGTGCAGGTTCTAAGCTCTGCACCCCACGTCCCAGCCGTCCCTGAACACTCCAGGATGAAGATTATTTTGGGGGCTCTGTGGCACCTTTTCTTAAAGTCCTTCTCTGTTCCCTCTGACTGGGTTTTTCATTCAAAAGGGCCACGCCTGACACATTTGCTGCTTCCTTGTCTTGCAAAGAAAGGAGCCAAGTTCAGCTGCTCAGCGTCTGGGGCCCCTGAACAGCCAGGCATCCTCACGCCAGTGCCCTGGGCTGTTCTCCATGGACAAAGGCAGGCCTCCAGCTGCAAGGCTCTGATACAAAGGCTCCCTGTGCTCCCCAAGCACCCCGCCCCCAACCCCAAATGGGCCTGCGCAGAGCTCCAAGCTGGGAGGAAGCCCCACAGACCCCGGCTCTCAGGGGTCAGCATCAGAGCCAGCCAAAGGAGGACAGGAAATCAGGCCCTGCTGACGTGCCAAGAACAAAGGCATCATTGGCAAGGGAGCTAGCGGCTCCGGCAGGCCAGACGTGGCCCCTGTGGGCCTCGTCACACCAGCTCACCGGCTCACAGACTGCACCAGAAGCCTGGAGGAGCTTGCTCCAGTAACATTCTCCCCAAGGTCGCTGCTTCTCTCCCGGCCCCACCCCTGGCCCTCTCCAGCTTGGCCCATCCCACAGAGCTGACCGGCCCCGCCCTCCTGCCACCAGCTCCCCAGAGCCAGTGCCACACGTGGGATGCCACTTTGAACCACTTCCCAGATGGCAGTCCAGCTGTCCCAAAGCCGTCAGACCAAAGCGGGGTGGGAGGGACAGTGAGGGCGACAGGAGGCCGAGGACACAGCAGACTCTTAGGGAAAACTCATTAAGGCAGGGAGGGTGGGCAGAAGAAGGGACATGAAGGAGACTGAAGGGGAATAAAGAAATGGAAAGAGGGGAGAGAATGGAAGGGTTAGGACTTGACGGTGACACATTCTAGAATAAATCACATCCTCTGTCCAGCTGACTCTGAATGAATGATCAGCCATCAGCCATTCTGGAAAGTGAGTCAGTTCCCTAAGCCAGGTTCACAGCATCCACTTCCCTAACCCGCCTATGGCCCCTCCACCCGCTGGGCCCAGTGCAGGCACTTCCTCCCTCTCCTAGCACAAACAGCTAAGAAAAAGAAGAAAAAACCCAGACAAGGAGAAAGCTCTTGACTCTCAGGGGAAAGGGAGGGCTGCAAGTTTCCATGATGATGGGTCAGGCACTAGCCCTGTGAGGTCACTGCTCTTCACCCAGGCTATGGTGCCAGGCCACCTCCTCTGCTGGCCTTCAGACAGGAGGGGCCTCTGGGTCCTGAGCTCCCACCAGGTCAGGGAGTGGGGGGGGAGGGGGAGGGGCTGGCCTGATGGCTCCAGGGTCACAGGACCAGGACCCCCCCTGCCTCTACCCCTCAAAGCCTAGATGGCCTTGAGCAAGTCGTTGACCTTCCCTTGGCCTCAGTTTCCCGGTTCATACAAAGAGAGGGCTGGCCTCAACAGCCTCTGAGAGCCTATGATTCTGTAACCTCAGGCAAATTGCTTCTTTTCTCTGGGTCTTGGGCAGGGTCGGGACATCACAGTCTGGGGGCTCCTTACAGCTTTGGAAAGTCCCTTAGCTTAGGCAAGTTGCTGACTCTCTGGGCCTCAGTTTCCTCATCTGTAAAAGTGGGCTGGTGGGAAAGAGGGTTGCACTTGGTGGGCCCTGGCCCTGCCCCAGTTCTTGATCACCTCCGGAGGCTCCAGAGCACGTCTCAATCAGCGAGACCGCCAATAGTCTCAGACACTTATCCATCCTGGGACCCAAGGACAGGCCTCAAGCAGTGCAAGCCCACTCTGGGCCAGGCTCCAGTTTGACCCAACAAAGAGCAAAGCTTTCTATGGATGAGCCACTGTACCCCAGCCTCCAGGGAGCTGTGAGCCAGTGCCATCCTAGAGCTCAGTAAGGCCCCTCTGCTGGTACTTACTGGGGTCTTCCCATCGGAGAAGGTGCAGCTTCCAGGCAGCGTAGTACATGAAGCCCAGCACCAGGCAGAGGCACAGGGTGAGCAGCAGGTTCCGGACGAGCACCACAAGGCCCATCTTCATTGGCTACATGACCTACAAGAGAGCAAATAGATGGGGTCTTGAGAGGTGGGCACCAGGTCTCACCAGCCTGCTCTCCATAGACATGTAGGGTAGGTGTGCATGGAAGAAGCATCCTGGACGTGAGCTGAGGCCAAGTCTGGTCCCATGGTCAGAGCAGTGAAGCTGGAGTCCCTTCCCCTGTGTGGGCTGCCTTCCACACAGTTCCTGAGAAAGTCAATCAATCATAATAACTCTCAGAAACCACCCTCCCAGGCAGTTTAAAAAAAAAAAAAAGACTTTTGTGTCATCAAAAAGCATCAGCAGGGCAGCTAGATGGTGCAGTGGATAAAGCACTGGCCCTGGATTCAGGAGAACCTGAATTCAAATCAGACTTCAGACACTTGACACTTACTAGCTGTGTGACCCTGGGCAAGTCACTTAACCCTCATTGTCCCACAAAAACAAACAAAGAGATATTCCTTAAGAAAAAAGCATCAGCAGTTACTCTTGACTACAAACACTGCCCTGGAGGGTGCCCACTATATGAGTTGAGAGGAGGGGTGTGTACAAGATATGTAGTGAAGTCAGAAATGCCAGGACTGGAGAAATACTAGATCTAGGAGATAAGAGAGAAAGGAGCAAGGATGACTCCAAGGGTGGGAGCCTGCAGGCCTGAGAGGACGGGGGTGCCCTCCATAGTCATGGGGAAGTTCAAAAGATGGGTCTGGTTTTGGACACATTGAGTTCAAGATGTCTATGCATCACAGTTTAGATGTACAATAGATAGAGATCTGAGACTGGAGGCTAGCATCAGAGAGGTCAGGGCCAGATAAGCAGATCTGAGGACCATCAGCTAAGAGATGACCATTGAATCCTTGGGAGCTAAGGAGATCCCCAAGTGAAATGGAATAGAGGTAGAATGGAAGAAGACCCAGCACAGAACCCTGGGGATGCCCATAACTGGTGGGAATGACCTAGAAGAAGGTACAGTGAAGGAGACAGAGAAGGAGCACTGAGAGGCAAGAGGAAAACCAGGAGAGAGCAGGGTCAGAAAATCCAGGAGAAGAGGGTGATCAACAGTGTCAAAGCCTGCAGAGAGGTCGGGGAGAATGAGGATTGAGAAAAGTCCATTAGATTTGACAAGTAAGGGATCACTGGATGCATAGAAAGTAACGATGATGATGGGGGGCAGCTAGGTGGCGCAGTGGATAAAGCACCAGCCCTGGATTCAGGAGAACCTGAGTTCAAATCCGACCTCAGACACTTACTAGCTGTGTGACCCTGGGCAAGTCACTTAACCCTCATTGCCCCACAAAAACAAAAACAAAAAGCAAACCAAAAAAAAAAAGAAAGAAAGAAAGTAATGATGATGATAACAACAGCTCACATTAGATAGTGCTTACTATGTGCCAGACACTGCGAAGTACTCTACAATGATTATCTCATTTGGTCCTCATGACAACTCTGGAGGTAGGTGCTATTATTATCCCATGTTATAGATGAGGAAATTGAGGCAAAGAGTTTAAATGACTAGTCTAGGGTCACATAGCTAGTGTCTAAGGTAGAATTGAAGCAAAACTTCCTGACCCCAGGTTTAGCACTCGATTCCACTGAACCACCTAGCACATCTTGCCAGACTTCACCCAATGCTCTAGCCTGTCTTGACATTGTCTTCCAAAGCCACATTATCATCTTGTATTTATCCTCTGTTACCAGCCCTGTTGCTGAGGAGTTCCCTTGTGCATCCATGTTGGTTTCTAGACAATTTCCATTTTTCCTTCCCACTGAAATTGTTTCCTGTTGTGCATTCAGAATGCCATCCCTGAGCATCTCCCCATCCCTTATGGGCTCTTTTCCTCTTTAGAGGAAATTCAGTCCATGGGACAGCTAGGTGGTACAGTGGATAGAGCATCAGCCCTGGAGTCAGGAGCACCTGAGTTCAAATCCAACTTCAGACACTTTGCACTTACTAGCTGTGTGGCCCTGGGCAAGTCACTTAACCCCAATTGCCTCACCAAAAAAAAGAAAGAAAGAAATTCAGTCCATGAGGGGCAGCTAAGTGGCACAGTGGATAAAGCACCAGCCCTGGAGTCAAGAGGACCTGAGTTCAAATTTGGCCTCAGCTACTTAACACTTACTAGCTGTGTGATCCTGGACAAGTAACTTAACCCCAACTGCCTCACAAAAAAAAAAGGGAAGAAAGAAATATCATACAATTTTGGGGGCAGCTGGGTGACACAGTAGATAAAGCACTGGCCCTGGATTCAGAAGGACCTGAGTTCAAATCCAGCCTGTAACGATTGGAATAACGCCACCTGCTGGATACTAACTGTAGAAGAGTTCTGCCCATGAAGCGAAGGTCTTTGAGGGCAAGACCAGGAGTCTTGTCTTTGGTATCAGGAAGTGACGCGGACTAGTGGGAGGAGGAAGGAAGAGACTGGCGCTCAGTCTCGCTCTCTTTCCTGAGGACGCTGGCGGAGAAGGGAGCTAGAAATGTGCTCTCCCTTTAATAGATAGGAATCTAGACCTTTCTCTCTCTCTTTACCAAATTCTTATTCTCCTTAATAAATGCTTAAAGTCTAACTCTTGCTAAAGCTTATAATTTATTGGCGACCACTCATTAGATATTTTAGACAGACTAGCTAGAATTTTAGCCCTTAACAAGCCTCAACACTTGACACTTGCTAGCTGTGTGACCCTGGGAAAGTCATTTAACCCTTATTGCCCCACCCCCCCCCCAAAACAACAAAAACAAATAAAGGGAGGGGAAGAAATAGCTTTAAAAAAAAAAAAGAAATTCGGTCCATGGAATCTTGACCTATGCTTCCTTGAACTCTTGAGATCTGCTCTTCCAAAATATGGAATGCAACCCCAGCTTATTCCCAGCTTTTCTCTTCTTCTCTGTCATAAACTATGGGAGTTTTCTGGATTTCCTCTCTTGAGCTCAGGGTACTGAGTTCTATCAGTTTCTATGGGGAGATGTCATCAAGGTGGTATTGGTGGTTGGACATGCCTACACATGCTGCCTCCTATCTCTCTCAGGTTGCTTTGCTGCCTCAGCTAGGCTGGCCCACCCGCCCTGGAGGTGCAGTGGGTGGTGATGGTGGTGACAACGGTGAGTCCTTTTCCCACAGAAGATGCTTTCCCAATGACAGCTGTGACTGGGCTAGAAGCCGGACAGGTGGTCTGGGGGTGCTGCCACTTCCCGGGCTTCTGCCCTATCTGCCTGGTGGTGGCATGTCAGGAGCACACCAT
Source organism: Dromiciops gliroides (assembly GCF_019393635.1). Lineage (NCBI taxonomy): Eukaryota > Metazoa > Chordata > Mammalia > Microbiotheria > Microbiotheriidae > Dromiciops > Dromiciops gliroides. The sequence goes on from NC_057864.1 coordinate 33,932,952, forward strand.
CCGCACCATTCCCATGTTTTAGCCTGGATACAGAACAAGTTTCACCTCAGACATCACCTTCACCAGCTGTTCACTTCCCAACTCTGGATACCTCACCTATGAGGAGGACTAGGGACAAAAAGCTGCCTAGGCCCCAGGCTCTTCTCTTATCACTCAAGAATCCACCATCTTTGGCAACACTTTCTGGGCTCCTTCTTGTAGAGTCATGTGTGTGCATGGGAACCCCAGCACTGGCGCCTGAGCCTGCCAGGCAAGGGGGGGGGTCATTGAAGTCCAATGGCAGAACAAAAGTCAGGACAATTGGCAAAGGCCCCAGATGCAATAAATGACCTTAGGATTTTTGATGTCTAACCAAGCTCCAAGCAGCCTGTTTCAGCCACTTTCATGGCCATTAGAACAAATTGCTCTCATCTGCCCATTCCACCAGGAGAAGTCTTCACATGCTTGGGGTAAACACCCCTGCCAACTCACTGACCTCATCTTGGTTTAGCCCCTCTGCCAAGACAGTTTACTGGGGTGTGGCAGCTGTGCATGTTGCAGCTTCTTGGAGCCACAGATGAACGTTGGGTGAAGATGGACATCAAAAGTGGATGAACAGGGACAGCTAGGTGGAGCAGTGGATAAAGCACTGGCCCTGGATTCAGGAGGACCCGAGTTCAAATCCAGTCTCAGACACTTGGCACTTACTAGCTGTGTGACCCTGGGCAAGTCACATAACCCCAACTGCCTCACCAAAAAAAAAAAAAGCAGATGAACAAGGGGTAGCTAGGTGGTGTAGAGGATAGAGCACCAGCCCTGGATTCAGGAGGACCTGAGTTGAAATCTGGCCTCAGACACTTGACACTTACTAGCTGTGTGACCCTGGGCAAGTCACTTAACCCCAATTGACTCACAAAAAAAAAAGTAGATAAACAAGGGTGGCTAGGTGGCACAGTGGATAAAGCACTGGCCTTGGATTCAGGAGGACCCGAGTTCAAATCTGGCCTCAGACACTTGGCACTTACTAGCTGTGTGACCCTGAGCAAGTCAGTTAACCCCAACTGCCTCACCAAAAAAAGTGGATGAACAGCATTGAAAAGGGCTTGGCAGGCCCCCACACCAGAGGTGTCAGTCCTCCTGAATCCCCCAGACCAGGTGAAGTAGGATGGAGGGAAAAGAGAAGAGGGCCCAGAACAGAGCCCTGGGGCACACCTGTGGGAAGAGGGCATCATCTGAAGCAGGATCCAGCCAAGGGGACAGAGAAGGAGCGGTGGAGAGGTAGGAGGAAAAGCAGGAGAGAGTTATGTCCAGAAAACCTAGCGAGAAGGGGGTGAGCAACCATGTCAAAGGCCACAGAGAGGACAAGGAGAATGAGGAGCAAGAAAAGGCCACTGGATCTGGCAGCTAAGGGATCACTGGTCACTTCAGTGGAATGGATTGAGGGAGGCTAAGAAGAGAGTGAGGGGAGCGAGCACAGGTCCTTTCCAGGAGTTTAGCTACAAAGGGCAGAAGAGACACAGGGACTGAACACCCGATTGCTGCCAAGCCGTATCACCAGCACCTTCCTTCCTCTGAAGCTGGTCCTCATCTGCATGTTGATCTCCCATCCCTCCAGCTCTCCAGCCTCTCCCAGGCCATCCTCCATCCCACCCCCAGGCATTTCAGAACCCAGCCAGGGCTGTCCTATCCCCACCAGGGGGCAGCCCCTCCTGAGCCCCCTGCCCCAGCCTCAGCTGCCCAGAATCCATCCCCACTGCTTGCTAGTTTGGATGAGATGGGAGTCTTCTGGTGAAATGGAGGTCCCCAGCCCTTGCCATCTGCCCTGTCACTACGCCCTGCAGACCTCTGGCACGGTCACCTGACCTACCGATGTAACCTAAGGAACCATGTCCTTGCCATCAGCCCCAGAGTATGAGCCCCTTGAGAACAGCGACTGTCTTGTTTTTCCCTCTGTCTCCCCAGCACATAGAACATAATGAACACTTAATGCTTTTTTTTCATTCATTCACCCGTTCACTGCCCTGCACATCCCACATTCTAAACCCCAGCCACCTCCATCCATCTCTCAGCCCCCATGGCCCAGGCCCAAAGATCCCACCTGTGCCCGCAGAGGACTGAGAAATGGACTGGATGAACAAATGAGCTCCCAGGCACCCAGGCTCATGACCTTGGGGCCATGCTCTCTCACCCCCCCTTTTCCATTCAGTTGCCAAGTCCTGCTTCTCCTCCCTTTGTCCGCTTCTCTCCTCAGACCCTGCCACCAACCTGGGCTGACCCTGGTCACCTCACACTTGGACTGTTGCAATGACCCACTCACTGGTCTCCCTGCCTCCAGGCCCTTCCCTCTTTAATTCATCCTCAGCCACTGAAGTGATCTTCCTAAAGCACAAGTTTGGCCATGTCACCCCTCAGCTCAAGAGGCTTCAATGGCTCCCCATTGCTTCTAGGAAACAGCACAAATTCCCTTGTTTAGCCTTTAAAACCCTTCATAATTTGGCTCTAGCCTATGTGTCCGGCAATGATGACACTTCATTCACTATCACCTTCACGTTCAGGGAACATCAAGTGTATGGAGCAGGTCAGCCGGACTTTGGAGAAGGTGATAGTGAATGGTCTCCTGGCCCACCTTCTGGGGTCCTACCTGCCCCCGGTCCCCTGCTTCCATCCCTCCCACCGCTGTCAAAGCTACCACCTTATCCTGTCCCTCCTCTACTCAAACACCTTCTGTGGCTCCCCATTATTGCCAGAAAATACTAGGCCTTGTGTATAAACAGAAAGGCAGAGAACCTGCAGTCAGAAGGCCTGTCCTAGCCCTGACATGTTTCCTCACTGGCAGACTAAGACAACCCCCACACTACTATCCTCAAAGGACTTTCCAAGGAGCATGCCACCCAGCTGTGAGCTGTTTGGATTATTCTGGCATTCAAGGCCTTCTAAGATCTAGCTCACCCCCTAGTTCTCCCTCATCACCACTGGACCTCCCCTAGGCCTGAGGAGCTCGTCCTCCATTTCAGGAATACCTGAGCCCACAAGGATTTTTCCACCCTCTGAAGAAATGGATAGCATCTTGGAGCCAGCTCTCTCCTGTTTCAGAGAAGGAAACTTTGGCCCAGGATGGGAAGTGACTTGCTCGAGGTTACAGAGCAAGGTAGGGGCAAGAGTGAGGATAGCCGCGACTGACACCAGAACTGGCATCAAGTCCCTCATTCCCCCAGAATGGCTCATTGCCCTCGACTGGACAAGAAGTTCCTGTGACCCCAAAATCAGAAGCCCTGGGTGAAAATTCTTTCTGAGGTTTACTTCCTGCTCGGTCTTTGGGCAAGGCCTGTCCCCTCCTCCTGTGTAAAAGGATGGGTGGCCCAGCTAGCATCTGAGATCCCTGCCAGCTCTGGAGCTAGCCTGGCATGATCCCCAAATGCCCAGGACACAGATCAGCCTCCTTGAGATGGGACGGGAGCAAATCCTCAGGACGGTCTCAGCCCAATCACCAGCCCCCTGCCCCTGCACCCAGACTGGCCAAGACCAGAACCTTCCCAGCCCTCTCCATGCTGGGCAAAAACCCCATAATCCAGGACAGTAAGTTTGCTGTCACCAAGGGAACCACCGGGCAAGCTGCTGAACTGCCCAAGACAAGGCCTTCCTTGGCCCAGCCAGGGACCTGAGCCCCAGCAGAGAATCATGCCTACAGCCAAACTGGGGCAAGGGAGCAGCTTCTCTTGCTATTGGGAAAGATGTGAAAACAGTATTGGGGTGAGCAAACTCTGTCTTCCCCCTCCTCCCCATCTTGTTCCTTCCCCTCCCCCTCCTCTTTCCCCCTCCCCCCATCCTGTTCCTTCTCCTCCTCCTCCTTCCCCCTCCTCCCCATCTTATTCCTTCTCCTCCCCTCCCCTCCTCCCCCTCCTCCTCCTCTCCCTCCTCCCTGTCTCTGAAGCCCTGCTTTCCCATCTCATCATCACAGCCTGGGCCTCATTTTGCTCTTTTCACAATTATGAAACTAAGGTTACCCCGTTCACCTTGACATTGTCTTCTCCCAACAACTATCTTGCTGCCGCCAGCTCACATCGTGCCACAGCCCAGGCCCAAATGCCTCCATCCACTCTCGCACTCTCGCTAGCAGGCCTGCTAGGCAGTGCCACTAGAGGACATCCCGAGGCTGGCCTACCTGGGCCCTCACCACCACCCCTCCCTGAAGGCTTTCTCAGTCCTCCTAACTGCCCTTCGGCCTCCCCCAAAGCCCTCCCCATCTCCTTTAGCAGAGGACCTCACCTCTTACTTTAAGAAGCAGATAAAGGCCACTGACTGGGCACTTCCTGTCTCCCAAGCCCTTGCCATCTCCCCCCAGTGTTTCTCCCTCCGATGAGGAGGAGATGCCCCTTCTCTTCACCAAGGCCAGTTCCTCAGCATGTGCCCCTGATCCCATCCATGGGAAGCCATGTATTGCCCCTTCAATCATCTCCATCTCTCCCGTGTCTTTCTTCCTGTCTCTGTCCCTCTCAGTCTCTCCCTATCTCCTGGCCACTTCCCCACTGCCTACAGACATGCCCAAGATTCCCCATCCCTAAAAGTCCAGGCGTGCTCTGGAGCCGCTGGTCCGGACCTCTCCTCCCCTCCCCACTGTGTGCACATTCTCAGGCTGTGCTCTACGGCACATGGTGTCCCCAAAGTCACCGTCCTTTTCCTTCTCAACCTCTCTCTGTGCAGCCTCTGTCATCACTGCCCACCTTCCCCCCTCCTGGGCCATCTCTGCTCTCGGGCCTTTGCTGACATTGCACCTTCTTACTCTCCAGGCCACGGCCCCCCGCGCCCCTAACTCTGATCTGGCCTGCCCTCCCTTCTCTCTAGACCTCCTCACTTGGGGACCTCATCTGCTCAGTTACCATCTCTCTGCAAATGACTTTCAAATGGGCACATGTAGGCATCTCAGACTCGACACAGCCATCCCAGAGCCCATTATCTCCTCCCTACACCCAAAGCATATGGGCCAGACTGACTTATCTCCCATCTCTGCCCCTTTGTACCAGCTGTGCCCTATGCCTGGAGTGCTCTCCCTCCTGGAATCCTTGGCTCCCTTCAAAGCCCTGCATGAGTGGCACCCTCTCCACCAAGCCATTCCTGGCCCCTCGTCCCTCAATCCCTAGTGCCCTCCTCTCTGATTTAACGTGCATCTATCTGGGACACACTTAGTGATGGCCATGTGGTCTCCATGCCTTCTTTGAGGGTGGGGACTTTTTAGTGTCTCTCCCCAGCCTCCCAGCCTGGCATAGAATAGGTTTTTAATAAATGCTTGTTAAAGGACATATTCCCTGGGGGCAGCTAGGTGGAGCAGTGGATAAAGCACTGGCCCTGGATTCAGGAGTCCCTGAGTTCAAATCCAGCCTCAGACACTTGACACTTACTAGCTGTGTCACCCTGGGCAAGTCACTTGACCCCCATTGCCCAGCCAAAAAAAAAAAAAAAAAGAACATATTCCCTCTGCCCAGCTTCCCCATTACTATCAAAGGTACCACGAGCCTCACAGGAACAGCAAGGAAACATAGGAGGAAGCCTGGGCTGAGCAGGCCAACTCCCCCCACCCTGACCACCATCTCCCCTAGGACCCAATGGGGCAGCCCAGGAGCCTGGGGAGATGCACTGCTTCTGGAAAACCCCCCTGGGGAGAAGCAGCCTGGCTGGATGACAGAAGACAGCATTTATTAGGCCCCTACTGTGTGTTAAGTGCTGGGGATAGAAATAGAAGAGCAAGATCCCTGCCCTCCAGGACCTTACATTCCAGTCAGGAAGGTGCTGCACAGCAGGTGGAAGGTGCCCTGTGCTTGGGCTGCAGCAGCCCAGCAGAAGGTCAGGCCTCTTCTCGGGCATTCCCACTGCTAAAACAGCAGCGGTTTCTAAGAACTTTCCTTTCTGGGTTTCAGGCCCCGCAGGAGCACGTGCCAGGCTGCATCTCCACAGGTGATGGCTGTGGGCAGGGGGCAGGAAGCACAGCTGTTCCCAAGGCTCTTGGAACCCATGGAGAGATGGGGATCAAGCTGGTGCTAGTCCCTAACTTGCGGGGCACGTGCCGCCCCCTATCTCTCCTCAGTCTGCCCTGGGGATGGCATCTGGTGGGGATGCTGGTGAGGGTAACTAGCCCCCTCTCCATAGGAGCCGCCTCCCTGGATGATGGCTCTGAGGGCTGGGCAGGATGTCAGGCTGGGAGGCCGGGAGCATTGCCCCTCCTGAGGTGCCTGCATCTATCTGCCTGTGGTGGCAGCTGACAGTGAGGAGGAAGGTGGGCCCCTTCTCTACAGTGATTTCTCCCTTAGTGGTGGTGGTGGCGGCTGGGCTGGACGCACTCTGGTCAGCTGCGGGGCACTGCTGTTCCCAAGGCTCTCGGGCTCAGGGTCCTGAGCTGTGCCCATCATGGTCTGGAGGGTGCTGGTGCCTCACCCTCAGAAGCTCTTACTGCCTCAGCCAGGCTGGTCTGCCTGCCCTGTGGGGGGCCGCCAGTGAAGACCCAAAAAGAAAGCGGTCCAACATCAGAAACAGATGTGACTTTATCATCAAAGAAGAGATCTGGTCATCTGCTTGTCTGCTGAAGCCCCAGGCCCAGGGGCCCTCTCCCCTTCCCCATTAGACTGGGAGCTCCCAGATGGTGTGGCTTTTCTTGCTAAGTAATGATGTGCACACAGCACGAGTCATTCTCTCCTGATGGGTCATGCCTGCCTCCCCCACCCCTCTGGCATCTGTACCTCCCTCTCCACTCACATGACCCCCCCAACTCCTGACAGCTCTGCCAACCGCAAAGCCCAAGTCTGATCACCTCCTGCCTCCCTCAGGAAGCCCAACATCTTCCAAGGCCCTGAGTGGCCTCTTCCAAGTTAGCTCCCCAGGCGTGCATGAACCTTAGTCCTCCGCTCTGGGCTCTCCTCAGAGGGTGGTAGCGGATCAGCACTCAGGGGTAGAGAACACTGGGGTGATGAGTGCTGGATCCCCTGGCCCTGGGACTGTCAGCAGGTTGGGGTGTCCCTGGAAGAGGGCTTTCGCAGAGGTGCACAAACACTGCTGGAGCCCGAGCCCAGGCTGCTGGAGCTGTCCTGGAAGATGCCAGAGTTGCATGTGCCCAAGCATGTATTAAGTGTCTACTGTATGCCAGGCTCTGGGCCCTGCCCTCCAGGGGCTGACAGTCCAGTACTGGGACAAAGAACGAGTGAGGGTCCCGGGGGCTGGACGGGGCATTGCGTCCTTCCTCCACCCACAGCCCACTCTTAAAGGCATAGAGCAAGTGCTGGACGCAGCCAGGGGCAGGCTAAGGGGCCGGGGGGCACGGCGGACAGCAGGGCAAAGGTATGGGAAGGGGAGATGGTGGGTCCGGCCCAGGGACGACCACAAGGTCAGTTTGGCTGGACTCGGAAGGGGCAGCAGGAGAGAGGGAGGGAGGGTCTGCGGCCAGCTGATAGGGCTTCTCGGCGGGAGGAGCTGGGACGTGGCCGGGGCCTGGCGGCGATAGGGAGCTCCGGGAGGAGGGCAGGAGGGGACCAGGGCAGACCCGTGCGCGGCGGGAAGGCAGCGGGGCTGGTCCAGGCCGGGGGGAGAGGACCCGGCCTGGGGGTGGAGGAAGGGATCCGCGAGCGGACATGACCGAGCACAGCCGCCCTCGGGCAGAGCCCTGGGGCCCCCCACTGAAGACCTCTGCCACTCTGGGGCCCAGCCTGGACTCAGGGCTCACAGCCGCGGCCGCGGGCGTGGCCCCGGGCGTCCGGTCCTCCCCGAGCCCCTCTCCCGGTCCCTGCGGGGCAGGGGGAGCCCTGGGGCGGCCCACTCGGTCACGGTCACGGGCGGGTCACGGTCACGGGCCGGGGGCGCGCGCCAGGACCGTTAGCTGCGGGCGCGCGCAGCGCGCAGAGATACGGGAACGCGCTCTTACCGCGGGGCGGGCTCAGCGGCGGGCGGCTGGGTGGGCGCGGGGCCGGCGGGCGCGGGGTCGGGCCCGGCCTCGGGCTCCGGCGCGGGGGGCTCCGCGGGAGCCGCCATGGCGGGGACGCAGCCTCGGTCTCACAGCGCCAGGGGCGGGGTCAGGGGCGGGGGCGGGACCGGGATGGCCAATGGGGAGCCGCGACCCCGGCCCGCGGGCAAGGGGGAGGGCCCAGACGGCACTGAGGCCAATCGGCATGCGGGGGCGGGGCGGGGCGAGCCGGGTGGACAGCCAATGACAGAGTGAGGTCGTGGGAGATGCAGGCGATTGGGGGGGGGAGAAGAGGATGAGGGAGGGGGCCGTGTCTCTGGCTGTGCGGGGAGGGAGGGAGGGGGAAGAGCACAGCTTCAGTGCCTAGCCCCCGCTCCCCTGCCTCCCTTCCCCCATTCACCCTGTCTGTTTCCTTAATGGAGCCCCTGTTCTCCTTGCTTCGGCTGCCCCATTCACTCCTAACACTCACCCGACTTGTTTTCCCCATTCCCCCTCCTGCCCTGCCTCAGTTTCCCCATTCACTCACACCCACCCTGCCTGTTTCCCTGTTCCCCTTTCCCCCATCTCAGTTTCTCTAATTGAGCCTCCCACCCGACCCATTTTCCCATTCACTCTCACATTCTCCGTTTTCTTAATTGACCTCCTTCTTGCCCTGCCTCGATTTCCCCATTCCATCTTCACACTCATCCTGCTTCAGTCTCCCCATTTCTTCCTAGACCTGCCTGCCTGTTTTTCCCTTTGACCCCTGCTGCCTCAGTTTCCCCAACCCTATATCGGCTCAGAAGAGAGGGGGCTCTCCCCTCCATATGCCCCCTCCACAGGACTGTGCCAGGTGCCTTCAACACCTTGTACCTGCTGAACTGGTGCCATGGGGTTGAGCCCAGCTCGGCTGGCCTTTTCTCCAGCGCCCTCCCGCCCCTCCCGTGGGACCCCACATGTGGATAGCCTTTGGCTCTGTGGACCTCAGTATCCGCCGCTGTAAAACGCCCTCCCAGACAGGATTGTCCTTCAAAGGGGGCAGCGGCAGCCGCTGCCGTTGTCCTGCCTCCCAGCACAGGTTCCCCCGAGGATTTCCGAGCGCACTTTGGTCCTTCTCTTGTGGGGACATCGACACTGCCCCCCACCCCCGACACCTCTTTCCAACCCTAGCCTGTCCAGCCCCACCCCCACAGGAAAACTTCCAGGGATGGGGCGCTCACTCCCTCACGAGGGAGCCTGGGTCAGCTGGCCCCTTTGCTTAGGGTTCTGCCCCCTAGGCCAAAGGGGACCCGTGGTTTCACTGTTCCGGGGGCTCCCAACCAGCCTGGCCCCTTGGGATACAGCCTAGAATCCCAGCTGCCCTGAGCCCGAGGGTGAAATGGCTTCCCCAGAGTCACATACAGGGTCAGAACAGCCCCTCCCGGGTCCAGGGCACGCTCCATCAGCTCCAACGAGCCAGATCCTTCCTGCCCTGCTGACAGCTCCTCATACAAGACTCCATACAAGCTCCCTCCGCGGATGAGCTGTGTCCCGGGGGAGGGAGGAGGGGGGAGAGGGAACGGGGGCTCCGAGGCCTCACAAGACTAGTGTTGCTAGGGAGCCCTTAGTCCCAAGGGTCAGCTGGCCGGGCCAGGAGGCAGAAGAGCAGGAGAAACCCTGCAGCCTAGACCTTCCTCTGCTTGTCTTCCTCTGACGATCACCCCCGACCACCACTTCCTGCCCGCCCCCACCCCCAGCTGCTAGGGCCCTCCCCTTCCTAGCTCATCACCTTGGTTGATTACCACCTTATCTGTATATATGTGGCAAGTCCACGAGGCATCCCACCCCATCCCAGACACTGCCCCGATCCTCTACAACGGGCTTCTATGTCTCTGTGTCTTGTTTTGTGGAGCCCTGCATCCATAAACTCCTTCAGAGGCCCCTTGATTGAGACCGAGAAGACACCTTAGAAACCAAACCCTCATTGTACTGATGAGGGACCTGAGGCCGTATAAGCTAGAAGCCATCTGCCCTTGCGGAGCCTGGATTCATTCCAATCAAACAAGCCCATACTTCAGACAGACCAGAGGGAGTCCAGAGGACACAAAACCTAAATGAACATTCCTGCCCTCAGAGAGCTCATAGTTCTACTGGGGAAACAATGATGAACGCAGATGGGAATTTCCAGGGGAATTGCTTGTTAGCGAATGAGATGCTGGCGAAAGGTGGCTCTGGCAATCAGCCTTCAGTGAGTCCCTCCAAAGTGACCAGTGATCTCCTAGCTGCCAATTCCAGTGGCCTTTTCTCCATCCTCATTCTCCTGGACCTCTTCGCAGCCTCTGACACTGTGGATCACATCCCTCCCTCTCTCCAGCTCTCCCTCTTCCTCCCCTCCCCTTTACCCCTTCACTTCCCCCCTCTCCTTTCCTCTCCCCTCCCCCCTCCTCCTACCTCTCTGCCCATTCCTTGGATCTTCATGCTAGTTACGCACACTCCCCATACATTTCCCTCGGGGTTCTGTCCTTCTTCTCTCCCTCTCCGCTATTTAACACGATGGCATCTTCCCTTCCCCGTTTCATTTCTCATTTCCAAGTAGCCGAGTCTCGGGTTTGTCCACCGGCAACCTCTCTCCTGACACGTCCAGTCTTGCAGCTCCAGCTGCCCACCAGACATTTCAAACGGAATGTCTTCTAGACATCTCAAACTCAACATTTCCAGAACTGAACTCATCTCTTCCCCCGACCCCCAAGCCTCCCCTCTTCCCAACTTCTCTAATTCTGTGGAGGAAGAGCACTGTTCTCCCAGTCCCTCATACACCCAGCTGAGAGTCATTCTCTACTCCTCATTCCCTTGCCCCCCATCCAAGTCTTGTCCATTTTACCTTCATAAGACCTCTCACATAGGCCCCCTTCTCTCCTCTGACACTGCCCCCCTCCCCGGTGCAGACCCCCCCCATCAGCTCGTACCTGGACTATTGCCCTTCCCTGGGGGAGGCCTCAAATGTCTCCCCATTCCAGACCACCTTCCACTCAGCTGTCAAAGTGATCTTCCTAAAACACAAGTCTGACCGAGACACCCCTTTATTCAATCAACTCCAGCGGCTCCCCATCAGCTCCTGCCTCAACTTTAAAGCCCACCCTAACCCGGACGCCCCCCTCCCCAGGAACTCTGCTCCCACACTGACCTCTTGGCTGTTCCACAAACAAGACCCTCCATCTCCATTCTGGGCATCTTCCCCAACTGTGGCCCAGGTCTGGCATGCCCTCTCTACCTAGTTCCACCTCTGACGTCCTTGAAGGGTCAGCTAAAATCTGTACCTTCTAGAGGTACAGCCTCTTCCAATCCCCCTGAATGTTAATGCCTCTCGCTGGTGATCACCCCAAGTTCATTCCATCTATATCTTCTCTGACCAGCTTCATTTGCCTTTTGTTTCCCCCATTAGACGGGAACTCCCTTGAAAAAGGAACGTTTATCTCTGTAGCCCCAGCACTGACTACAGTGTCTAGCATACAGTAGGTGCTTAATCAGTGTTTGTTGACTGACCAATGGCAGCCACATCCTCTGACCCAGAGAAAAGCAGAGAAAGGAGTGTAGATGGGAGGAAGCCTTTTAGGGGTAGTAGCTGACCGGATCCCGAAGGGAGCATGGTGACTGACTCTCCCTCCCTGCTTGCTGTAGGATGTGACCTCTGGGAACTGTTTGACTTCCTCCCTAACTGGATGGCTTTTCAGGAGTCCCCAGGGCCAGCAGAGGGAGATCAGAGCCCCCAGCCCCTCCCCTTTTCCCATACTCCATCCAGGATTCATTATCCTGAAGGCTCCCAGGGGGTAAAGTGGGATTACCAGCCTGACTCAGCCTCTGCCTTCCTGGGTGCCTCTTTTGGGGTCACACTCTGCAGTGTGCAGTCAGTACCTGGCCTTCACCCTAGGCTCCCCTGCTCCCCACACACAGACACATGGGCTCCCAGCTCTAGGCCTTCAACCTCCCCACAGGTCCGCATAGGAGCCAGTCACTAGCCCCACCTCCATCCCAATTTGCCCCAGGGACCAGAAATCTCAGGCCAGGCTCCGCTCCTTCCTAGAACTAGATGAGGCTGATAAAATACTTCTTCCTCCTACCTATTTCCTAGTCCAGGAATTATTATTATATAATTATATGTTTATATATATGTACAGAATTACATAATATATACATTTACACGTGTATATACGTGTGTGTATGATGCCAACCCAGGGGAGCCCATGAAGGATGACCCCTTATTTTAGAAACAAAAAAAAGGCTGAGATTTGCCCAAGGTCACCTGGCCACTGGACAGCTGGCTGCATGGCTGGTTGCCTGGCTGGTCAGCTACCTCTTCGTACCATAGAGTGCCAATCCCAGCCCCTTCCTGGGGGGTGAGGGGGGAGAAGGGGAATTCAAGCCTTCCACAGAGGGTGGGGGTGCTAAGCCTTGCCCTGGGCCCTGAGAAAGAGAAGGGAGCAGTGGCACCCACAGTCTGACCCCCCGTGGACAGAAGGGTCCTGCAGGCAGCTTGGCCAGGCTTGGCCTGACTTGGTGGGCTTTGGGGGATATGCTGGGCTGAAAGAGCAGGGTGACAGGCAGGACCCCCAGTGGGTCTGTCTTACCTCTCCCTCTCTGTCCTGGCTCAGCAGGGATCCTCCCTCATCCTGTTCGGTGAGCCTTGATCGGCAGACTGGCAAGGGGAGGGAATAGGCCCAAGTGGTTCGGGCAGCCCCTCCCCTCTTGTAGGGGGAGGTGGGCACTGAAAGGTTGCATTGAGGCCCGGCCCTGGGCTGGGCGGGTCAGGTAACCGCAGCCCCTCCCAGCCCCCACACAAAGCGGGGCATTGAGGCAGAGTCCCTAGCAGTGCCCTCCTCCCCTCCCCCGACCACACTGTACAGTTTCCTGTCTTCCCAGGGGTCTAGGGCCAGGAAGACCAGACTTCAAGCCCCAACTTTGCCTGTGCATCGCAGAGGGGCTGAGAAAACCTGAGACCCCAGCCAGGGCAGGCCAATCCCCTCCAGATGCAAAGTATGGGGCTGGAACAGATGGTGTCTGAGGAGCCGCTAATTCCACGCTTCTGAGACCCGTGACCCGGGCCTAGGATGGGATGACCCTCCTCAGAGAAGGGCCCTTCCATCGGCGGGAAGGGATCTGAGGCTACCGGTCCAACGCCGTCATTTTAAAAAGGAAACGGGCCCAGAGAAATGGGCAGGGGAGCAGCCCATCCCCCTCCTCAGCTCGCTCCCCTCCTCTCCCCTCTCCCCCACTTCCTAACCCTGACCTCAGGCCAGCCGCCCCCAAGTATGGATGACTTTATTTGCACTTTCTGGGAAACATCCCTTCAAACGGTTCAGAGAACCGGCCCGAATAGACTTTGGCCTCCCGCAGGGAGAAGGCGGAGCTCTCGGTCCGATGCCACGCCCTGTCCGGCCCCCAAACCCGGCACCTGGCAACCCCTCCGCTTCCCCAGAGCCTCCCCTGACCCTTGGCTCCGGACAGCTGGAAGAGACTTTAAAGGCAACAAGGGAAGAAGCTGAGGGCCCGGGAAAGAGAACCGCCAAGCCCAGGCCCCAGTCCTGGAAGTGGCAGAAGTGGGATTGGAACCCAGATCTGTCTAAACAGAGAAGCATCCGGCCCCTCCGGCCCTGACTGGGACTTCATCACAGGGAGGCTTCAACCCGGCCGAGCCGCACGCGTCTCACCACCACGGGTGCAGGTGCCAGCCCCTGGATCGTCCATCTCCAGTCGTGCCCTCCAGACACCATTGCTTTGCTTCACAGGCCTGGCTCCTGCTGGAATCCAAGCTAACCCAACTGAATAACTTATTCAGAAACATTTATTAAGCATCTACTGTATGTGCTGGGAATGCAAAAATAAAATGAATGGTATGTGCCCTCCAGAAAATGAAGTGCTCTTGGGAATTCCTGAATATCTGAGGTGGAAGAGGGAAGAGAAGACTATGTGCCAGGCACTGTGCAGATATCATCTCATTTAGTCCTCATAACCCTGCTCAGTAGGTGCTATTATTATCCCCATTTTACAGTTGAGGAAACTGAGGCAGATGGGGGGGTGACTTGCCCAAAGTCACAGAGATAACAATTGTCGGAGGCAATGATTCGAATTCAGGTCTTGCTAACCCCAGAGGATGGATAGAAAGCAAGTCCTGGAATCAGGAAGACTCATCTTCCTGAGTTCAAATCTGGCCTCAGACACTTACTAGCTGTGTGACCCTGGGCAAGTCACTGAACCCTGTTTGCCTCAGTTCCCTCATCTGTCAGACGAGCCAGAGAAGGAAATGACAAACCACTCCAGTATCATTGCCAAGAAAACCCTAAATGGGGTCACAAAGAGTCAGACACAACTGAAAAGGACTGAACCAAAACAACTCACTGACCCCAAGCCCGGTGCTCTATCCACTTGTGCCAGCTAGGATGGCCAGGGCCATCAAGTCCAACCTGAGCCAGACCCAGAATCCTAATCCACTGTTCTCATGGAGGAGTCAACCCACTCCTACTTGAAGACCACCAGTGAGGAGACAACCCTACGCTCCTACCCAAGGCCATCCCTGCCACTATGGGAGAGCTCCTCACATTCTTTCTCTCAGCTCCTACTGCTCCCAGCTCTGGCCTCTCTCATCTGCCCTGAACCCTGGATTTTGGACTGACCATGCCCACTTCTTTCAATCAATCCTTCTATAGCAGACTCAAGGTCATTCCCCATCTTTCTCTGGCCTCTCAATCCTAACCTATGCCCCTGGAGACCCTAGGCAAGTCACTTAACCCCAATTGCCTCACCAAAAAAAAAAAAAAAAAGACAAAATTAGTGGTCTTAGTGATGGGATCACATCTCAGCCTGGTGTATGGATAGTCTCTGGCTGGAAGTTAGGAAGACGTGTCAGGTCAATGTCCTGACCCTTTTTTTTTTTTTCCAAGTGAGGCAATTAGGGTTAAGTGACTTGCCCAGGGTCACACAGCTAGTAAGTGTTAAGTGTCTGAGGTCGGATTTGAACTCAGGTATCTGACTCCAGGGCTGGTGCTCTATCCACTGTGCCACCTAGCTGCCCTTTTTTCCCTTTTTTTTTAATTTTTAATTTTTTTAGTCCTGACCCTTCCTAGTCATGTCTCCCTGACCAAGTCCCATCACCCTCTACTAACCCGGGGCCAGATTGCAATGGCAGGTAGGTGTCCCTATGCCTGGGAGTTAGTTACCTACAGTGAGGAGCAGAAATTCCACATTCCTCCCTTATTCACAGAGTGCAAATTGTATGTTCGACTTCGACCCCCTCAAGCTTTACATTTGTCACTATTGATTACAATGGTCTTAGATTCAGTCCAATCTGGCACCTGTCCCTTATCCTGGCTATCATGCACCTACCCCTCCTCCCTCTGTATCCTCTGACATGAAATGAGCCTACCATCTTCCCTCCAAGCAAAGGCAATCCATGGATGCTGATGAAAACCATGATTCAGGTCCAGCTTTTGGATCCACTCTGACTCAATCAGATCAGCTGGCTCACGGCAAAATCCCTAACTCTCCCTCATTCCACAAGAGGGCCAGGGCCGTCTCCCTTCTGTCTTTGTATCCCGGTGCTTGAACCGGGGCTTCATACAAAGGAGGCCCTTGACAAGTGCTTGTCAGCCTCAAACTGTTCTTGTTGAGATCATGCAGGCTCAGAGAGACGGCTGCCTCCTTTTCTAGAGTTTCACCAGCCAGCCCTCTGATGAGGCAGCCTAGAATTCTTCCAGCCATCAATTTAAGCTCACTGGCCCATGGGATACCCCCCCCCTTCATTTTCTCGAATTTTTCAGAAACCTATATTGGCCCCTCTCTAGTCCTACCACTGCTCTTGAATTCTCCGAAATATTTCAAAGACTTTGGGCAGTGGCTCGTTAATTACACACGTGGAAGCCTTTTAATTCTCTGGGGATTGTCTACTGCAAGGGCTTTCCTGCTCACACTGGGCCTTGACTCCCCATGTTGTCCATTTTGGGCTCTTTCCTTTTTCAGCCCTGGCAGAAAAAACAGAAGCCAAGTAAGAGTTTGCCTTAAGCTCTCTGCCTTCCTTTAGAAGTATATTTGTAAGAGCCAAGATGGTGGACAGGCAGTGATTCCTCAGAGCTCTCCCCCAAATCCCTGAAGTATATTTGCAGTCCCTTAGACCAAGCCCTTTTTCTCTGAGTCTTTTCTTTATTCTGTGATGGCTTTTGAAAAGGAAAAAAAAATCTCCATGGTCCTTTATCTTTTCTTTGCAGCTTCCCACCTTCATCCACCTCCACTAAGAGCCATTTGTGAAGCACCTACTGTGTGCCAAGTACTCTGGACATTCTTCTCCCAGATCACAGTCGTGCTCTTGGTCCTGGCCTGTTTGTCACCTGACCCAATCTCCCTCCTTCTTCCCCTATGTCCAGAGTGCGCGGCGGTGGAGCATGCCTTGCTTTCTCGGCCTTTACCCCAGAGCCCAGCTCCTCCTCTTTTGATGGATGGAATCCTCACCAGCCAAGTCAAGAAGCCAAGGCTGCTGAAGGTGGAGAGGAAAGAGAACAAGCCAGCAGATATGCGGCTGATTGAAGAGAAAAGGCTGAAGCTTTCATTCGCTCCATGCGGTGGGAGCACAAAGCAGTGACAGCATGTGTCTTTGTAGGTGTGTTAATAGAGAGATGAGGACCTGGAGTCTGGGTGTGGAGAGAGGGGACAGACAGGGATAGCTGGGAAGGAAGAGCCAAGGACGCACCCCCCTCCCCGCAAGGCCAGTGGTGCCTTGGACAAGCGAGGAGGACCCATGGGTTGTGTTGCTGCTGGTCCAGGGCTCCTCTCTTCCGGAGGAGCCTGGGGTCCTCCCCTTCTGAGCAATCTTCACCCTCCCAGCTCCAACCACTCAACACTCCTGCTCGTTTTTACCTGCAAGCCCTACTTGGGTTTCCGATTCCTTGGAGTGGCAGAAGGTTCCTTGAGGTCCCGCCACACTTTGGGCCCAAAGGTTGTCCTTTGCTAGGCACATTAACCTCGTGCTAGCGCTGCCCCAGCCTATTGTTACAGCGGCTGCATTGGGGTCTCTGTGACCCATCTCTTTTCCAATTCGTCCTCCACAGAGGCCCAGATAGCCTTCCTAACAGGGCTCCAATCACTCCTGTACATCAACCCCACACAACCCCGAGGCCTGGCAGAGGCTTCCTGTCAGACCACATCCTGAGGCCTCAGTCCAGGAGCTTGACAGACGCTTAACTGACATTCTGGTTCCCAGGGCAGAAAAAGCTGGCTCATACCCACAGGCTCACCTTCTCTGCTCCCTCCACCTGACAGGGGCAGCCCTCCTCTCACCCAGATATACCCCAGCCCACACTGAGCCTGTCTGCAGCCCTGGAGTGGCCAGCTGTCCTGTCCCCCCTGCCCTTCCTGCTGTGTCCTCAAGGTCTAGCCCAGGAAGCATCACGTAAATAGATGGTCCACTTTTGTCTCCAAATCGAGGGCTGGCTCTGCTACCCCAGGTTGCCCAGCATCATTTGAACTCAAACCCAGAGTACAAATCCCAGGCCTACACTGTGGAGGTGTTGTCCACCCCCACATACTTTATTCTTCATCCTCTAATGAGGGAGAGGGGATAGATAACGCCAAGGTGACTGGTCCCCACTTCATCAGGGTCCTGGGGTGCACAAGTAGCTCTCCTGGGGGGAAGGGATGAGCCAGGTGTCCCTCAGGGGAGGATTCCAGCAGGGGACCCGCTGGATGTGGCAGCGCTGACTTACCTGCATTACCCCCCACAGACCCCCAAGCAGCAACCTTCTCCTTGGGATACCTCATCTGTAGGACAAGGACAGTTCAGAAGTTCCTGTGTGACTAAGAAATGACCTGTAGCCAGAAAGCCAGGTGTGGCAGGCCCAAGCCTGTCCTCCCGAGCCTGCCTTCCACCAGATGAATCACACTCCCATGCTCCCTGCCACCCATCACTTCCAGCATCCTCAGCCAGCACAGCTCAGCCTCACCAGGCTCTTGTGGGCTCCTGTCCTCACCCCCACATCTACACTAGGTAGGGTTATCCAAAGCTCCTCCCTCCAGACTTCAGCTACGAAACAAGAGTTGGCCCAGATGATCTGCGGCCTCCTCCAGTTCAGACAGAAGGATCCTGAGTGTGAGAAGGCAGGCAAGTCATTTCCTCCTCCTCCCTAGCTCTACCACCCGTACCCCCAACAGGGGTGGGGACTTGGGAGGAGCTCCTCAGGAGACTGCATGGACTTGGGTTCTCCCCACACCGGGGGCAGCGGGGAGAGAGCCAGCCTGGGCCTGGCAGGAGAGGAAATCAAGGTGGGCTCTGCTCTAGCCTCTGCCCATTCTCCCCCTTCCTGACCCAGGTTCTCATTGGGGAGGAGAGCCTCCAAGGAACGTGGCACCTGCTGACCTCAGGGTTAGGGAAGGAACCTATGTCCGGGAGCGTGGTGAGGAAAACTAGGTTTCCAGACAATCTGGTGCTACCCTGCCCCTGCCCCCGCCCCCAGGGTCCAGTGGAGGACTGCACCCACAGCAAGGCCAACCACCACACCATACACGAGTTTTCAAAATAATTTGGTTTTATAGCGTTTGAGTGTAACAAAAAGGCAAAGGATCAGATCCCTGGTTCTCCTGCACACAGGGAGTGGGGCTGGCAGAAGCCGAGGCCCAAACAGCAAATTCATGGGCATTCCCTGGTGCTCAGCCCACCCCCAGGTCCCTACATGATTGACAGCTTTCCCAGTTAATGCCGACAGATGCTCCCCACCAGCAGCAGAGCCTCCCTGCCCCCGCTGTAGGTGGTCCTGACTCATCATTAAATGCCCCCATCCCCCCCATAATCCTCCCCCCACCCTCCACCCTCCCCCCTCACTGCGCCATCCAGCGTGCCAAGAAGCTGGGCCCCAACCAATCCCCTGCCTCAGAGCAGGGCCTGGGAAGGGTAGGAATCTTGAGACTCCACCAGCCAGAGGCCAGTAAGGGGCTTCCTCAGGGGCTGGGCCCCTACTTGGTGCTTCCAGGGCCTGAGCCCAACTGAGGGAAGGAGCTCCCAGTGCCCAGCATGGCCCCTACTTGGCAAAGCAGGGGCGTAGCTCTTCACATTCAGTTTCTTCAGGTAAATCCTTCTGGCCTCCCCCCAGCAGAGGGGGCTGCGGCCAGAGAAGCACCAGGAAGCCAACGGAAACTGGTGGAGGCCAGACATACACACGTATAAATATAAAAAGGAGAAAGGGGGGCAAGCACCAGTAATACTGCCTGTTCCTCACCCCGTCCATCTGTTCCGACGGCCAGCCAAGGGCCAGAGCGCTCCCCTGCCCCAAGGCATGCTTGCATACACCCAACAGGGGCAGGGGTGCAGAGAGCACCACCTCCCAGTCCCCACAAGCAGGGCCCGGCCTTTTGGGGGCCCCCGCTAGCCACAGGCCTACCACTTGTCCAGGGCCCCCAGGCTCAGGTCTCAGCCTCCCTTCTCCACAGCAATGTGTGGCAGAAGGATCAGGGGAGGGATGGGGGCACGGGAGGAAGAACTAGTTCATTTGGTTTTTACAACATCAGTTTTCAAAATCCTACTGAGTCCCATGGATGTCTGGGGGCTCCGGACCCTGGAGTGCTCCCGCTTCACAAGCTGGGTCCATACGGCACCGCTCCCTTACTCCATGATGGCCCGGTAGAGCGCAGGCTCAATATAGTCTTCTCGGTACCGAGAGTTGATCACTCGCTGCCGTTTCTTTTCCTGTCTGACATCCTTCTCTGTGAAGATCTCTGTGAAGCGCATGTCTGAGGCCACCGACTAGGAAGAGACCAGAGGCATGTGAGCCCAGAGCTCTCCACAGTCTGGGGCCCCCCCCAGGGCCTCCCCAAGGCTCACCAGGCGGGACTTGACTCTCTTGGGGAGCTCTTCATCCAACGTGTAAACGTCATCTCTCTTCACCATGAGTTGGGAGCCATCTTCAAACTCCACCTGCATGAGCGTGGCCATTTAGTGCCCCCCTGGGCCCGGCCCTGCTGCCCACCTACCCAGTCCCCCACACGGGGGAGGAGAAGCTGCCTGCTGAGACCCACGAGAGACTGTCCAGTACCTGGTACATCTGGATGGGATGGGAGGCTACAAATGTAGCTCCATAGACCTGTCCATCTGTCCATCGCACTTGGACCACTTCCCCTCCAGCAGGAGGACCCAACTGGAGACAGTCACGACTCTAAGGGTACAAAGGAAGAGAGAACAAGGTGACTGATAAAAAGCCCCGCAGAGAGGAAGAGGGAAGGGCCACGTGCCATCCTGCCTCTTCCTTCACGATGTGCCTGAGGACCCCAACCCAGGTCACCCCAGGGAGCAGCCCAGTAGGCCGGCCCACCAGGGAGAGAGCTCAGAGAGCAAGCCCCAAAGCTTCTTTGCCAAAACTATGCACCCGAGGCTCCCCCAGGGGCTCATGGTGTTCTTGCCAGAAGACAGCCAGGCAGAGGGCGAGCTGCCAGGCAGAGGGCGAGGGGAGGGCTCTAGTTACCACAATGTCCTCAGGGTACAGATTGTCGCTGAAGGAGCCATCATCGAAGTTGACTTCGTAGAAGGTCTCTGTGGTGAGCTGCACCACCTCGCACTGATAGAATCGGCCATTCTTGTGCTTGCTTATGACCGTCTGGCCTTCAGAAAGGTCCTGGAGGGCACCCTTGGAGCGCTGAAGGGAGACCAGGGCCTCAGTCAGGCCATACCACAAGCAGAGGCGCAGGCTCCAGAGCCCCCAGCCGGCCAGCAGGGAGTAGCCAGGGGCTGCGGAGCCCACCGCCCACTAAGCAACTGCCCTCCAAGTTCATCCTCAAACACCCACGCTGGCCAAACACCAGCTGCGGCCCTCAGTAAATGGCACTGACTCCTAGACTGAGCCCGATCTCGACGGATGAATGTCTAAGATAGGGAGGAGCGTGACAGCCACACAATGCAGACCTGCAGAGCCTGGGAAGACCTTACAGGGCGTGGGGGCCCTTCACCTGGAGAAGAGAAGGCTGGCTGTCTTCAGGGCTCTGAAGGGCTGTCATAGGGACCACTGGGTCCCAGCAGTTGCTGAGGATGAGATTTGGAAGGTGCCAAAACCAACTGCCAAGCGGTCAGGGCCGGCTTAGACCCAAGGCCTTCAGGGGAAGGCCAGGCAGAGGCCTTGCTCTGAGCCCCTTGGCCCTGGGGCTGCGGTGAGAGAGGAGAAGAGTCCCTGCTTCCTCTGCCTCTTCCGAATGGCCTCCTCCCTCCCTCCCTCCCTCCCTCACCTCTGCCTGAGAAGGAACCTTGTGCCGAAAGCAGGTGATGAAGACCACAAAGGGCCAGTCGTCCGGCTGCATCATCACCCCGGCGGCCTGGGCACAGCTCACGTGGAAGGAAGTTGGGCAGCGGCCGTGGGAGCACTGGACACAGCAGCCGGCCACCCTCTTCCTTCGCTTCTTACAGAAGATGCATTTCTGGAGCAGACCAAAGGGGAGCCCATTATGGGAGCCCACTCCCAGTTTCCCCCCGCCCCAAGCCCAGGCCCTGGAGCTGCCCAGCAGGGCGAGGCCTCACTCACTCACCAGCTTGAAGCGGAGAAGAGGGATCTTGCTCAGGTCCACAGGGCTGCGCTCAGCAATGTGGACAAACTTGGCTTCCAGGACTGCGATGGCGCACATCACGTGAACCCACCTACCAGCAGGACAAGTTCGGCCTTGGCCACAGCTGTCCAGAGACGCACTGCCTCCTACCCCAGCCTCTTCCCCTCCCCCACCCCCTGCCTCCGCCCCAGTGGGAGTGATCCTGCCCTGCCTGGCCACAGGCCACATTCAGATACCATCCAGTCACACCCAGGTTTTAAGCCTGTGGCTCAACAGTGGAGACCCCTGGGCACTAATCAAACTCATGGGTGTGACTGAGATGAGAGCAGGTAACTTGGCATGCAGCTGACCAGGGGCAAAGGGTGGGTGGTTTCAGCAGGGAAGGACCTCCCACTAGGAAGGCTGCAGATCCAGAGCTACCCAGAATTCTTTGTGAGCTCATTCCCAGTACCTACAAGTACAGTGGGGCTGTCCTGTCCTGGGCCCTCCCACAGGGATGGTCAGCCACCCTAGCACAGAGGCCCTCTCATAGACCGACCCACGCACTGACCACTGAGCTAACCTGCCCTGGCTCTGCTCTCCCAGAGCACGCTGATTAGTGGTTCTTCCCCTAACCCTTCCAAACAAGGCTTTCAGTTGTCCAATTTCCAACATGCTCTCCTCCTCCTCCCTTCCCTGGTGTGTGACCCTCCCTCCCTACTTAAGTGCTTCATACCAAAGTGGGGGCAGGCCCCTGCACTCACCGATCGTCATTCGCTCTCTGCAGGGCCCCTCCTCGCAATGAGCACAGGCAGCAGCAGCCCTGGGGGGAGGGGGAACAGGGGCCACTGGGGTGTTAGCGGCAAAAGCGCTTTCCCAACTCCTCCTCAGAGGCTGCCAGCAGCCAGGAGGCAGCTCCCCCAAGCCACTGGCCACAAGGGGCTGCCAAGGCCTATCACCTCCTCCACCACCAGAGGCACTGCCCCAGTCCCGCCGGAGCTCAGAGCCTCACCGACCTCACCCAGCCCAGCCGCTTCTCACCTCCTCCAAGGCACTGGCCGCACACCGAGAGCACATCCAGTCATCTGAGGCCTGCTTGGGGGAGACTCCATAGCAGCCTAACCGAGACAAACAGAGCCTCTGAGGGAAAGCCCTGCACACCCTCAGGCCTCCCCGCCTCTCTCTCTCTCTCTCTCTCTCTCTCTCTCTCTCTCTCACACACACACACACACACACACACACACACACACACACACACACACACACACATGCACACATGCACGCTTGCTTGCTCCTGCTGGGCGCCCTTCCAGCTCTCCTGTTCTTCATTAAGGGCTGCATACAGGGGGCGCTTACTGTTTGTACCTCAACAACCCTCATGAGACATGGAAAAACAGGATTAGTCCCACATGACCCACAAAGAGACTGAAGCTAAGGGCCAGAGCCACAGTGCTGCTGGAGGCTCCTTCATGCTGCATCCCCCACCCCATCCATCCTCCCCCTGCCGGCCCTTAGCCTGGTCATCCCAGACTGTGGGCCTTCGGTTCTCACTGCTGTCTTCTCTCCTGGGCTCCTAGATGGCCCTGCCGAGCCCCAGAGGACCAGGGCACGCAGCAGGTACCCAATCTACGCCTGTCAGAGCAGACCCCTGAACGCCAGGCCAAGAAGGGCAGCCCCCTCACGGTCACCTCGGACTTACTAGCGTGGACACAGACACAACACTTCTTGCAGGTGACCAGGATGCTGGTGCCATCTTCCTCCAAGTAGGGTGTAGAAAGGCTGAGGTCGGTGCTGCTCCCCGTGGCAGTGAAGCACATCTCAGGAATCAGAGGCCTGGTCCTACGTCTCCCAGGGTCTGCAGCGGGTCCATCTGTTGAGCTCTGGTTGTGACCTCCCCCTTCAGCCTAGGAGACAGACAGGCAGCAGCAGGCCTCAGTGGGTACACTAGGCAGCACATAGTAACGTTCCTGCCAGAAACACCATCAAATACAAGAGACGGGGTCTCTGCAGATGAGGCCCTACAGCACCACCCCACTCCCCACCCCCCAGCCCGGCAATGGGGAGGAATTCACAGACCTCTCAATGGCAGCCCACAAATCTAAAGAGAGCCACGGGTTCACCAGGGGTGGCTGTGGTGGCTCCAGGATTCAGTCCAGTCTTGACCAAGGCCTGAGTCCTGTACCCCGAACTGGCGACTCCCCCACTCATTCTAAGGACCTTCAGCAGGAGGGGCTATTACTTTTTGCCCCACCCCCACCCCACTAAGATCCATGAAGGCAGGGCTTGACTTGAGCACCATTTATTCTGAGCCTTCCCCCACACAAGCTTCCAAACAAGACAGGCGTCTGGTCTTTCGGGGGGGTAACCACAGTGTGACAACCATCACCTCCCTGTCCCAGGCCTCACCTGTTGGTAGGTTTGGAAAATCATACAGACTGCACAGTGTGGGGGCTGCTGAGCCATGTTCTCATTGTATGCCCTTTCAGCCTCGAAGTTCAGGGGTCGGTTCTGCCAGAGCTGACTCAAGGGCTTGGCCCAAGCTTCCGTCTCTTCAGCCTCCTCTTCGGGGGTCAGCTGCTCAGCAGCCTCTGAAACCAAGAACAGCTACAAGGTGAAGAGGCTCAGGCCTGCTGGGCAGCCCAAGGCCCTGGACCAATGGACAGAGCCCCAGAGGTCTGACCTAGAGAATCCCCACTAGTCACTCATGGCCCCGACAAGACACGGCCAAGCTGCCTCACCCCTCTGTGACGTGCTGGTGCCCAGAGCGAGCTGCTCAAGAGAAGACATGGCCGGAAGAGAAAACAAGGCACAGAAGTCATTTTGTAAGTGTGTCTGCACAGGCCCTGAGTGTGCTTGAGTGTGACTCCCAAGGGCTTCCTGGATTCTGTGGTCAGTCTGAGTGCTACCTCTCATGCTCTCTACATGGTCCCTGCAGAGTCTCCTCTTTGCCTCGTTTCATACTACCAGTTGCAGCACTGGCTAAGCATTTAAATGGCCTTATCTGATTCAATCTTCCCAACAAGCCTGTGAGGTGGATTCTATTACCCCCATTTCTGAGATGAGGAATCTGACAGAGCATTTGAAGTCAGGTCTTCCTAACTCAAGTCCAACATCTATCCACTGCCCCACTCTAGCTGCCTTTAAAAAAAAACACAAACACCCCAAAACTTTTATTTTCTTTCTCTAGTCTTACTGCAAATGTCTTTTTGTTTTTTTGCGGGACTGTGGGGGTTAAGTGACTTGCCCAGGGTCACACAGCTAGTAAGTGTCAAGTGTCTGAGGCCCTATTTGAACTCAGGTCCTCCTGAATCCAGGGCCAGGGCTTTATCCACTGCACCATCTAGCTGCCTTGTTGCAAATGTCTTTTTAAAAAACAAAACAGGGCAGCTAGATGGTGCAGTGGATAAAGCCCTAGCCCTGGATTCAGGAGGACCTGAGTTCAAATAGGGCCTCAGACACTTGACACTTACTAGCTGTGTGACCCTGGGCAAGTCACTTAACCCCCACAGTCCCGCAAAAAAAACAAAAAAAACAAAACCAAAACATCTCTACTGCTTTTATTTAAGGCCCAAAAGTTAAGAGAGACATAACATACACCTCTGTATGGAGAGGAAAAAAAATCTCCATCAGAAAAGGAGGTGAGGGCAGCTAGGTGGTGCAGTGGATAAAGCACCAGCCCTGGATTCAGGAGGACCTGAGTTCAAATTCGGCCTCAGACGCTTGACACTTACTTAGCTGTGTGACCCTAGGCAAGTCACTTAACCCTCATTGCCAAGAAAAGGAAAGGAAAAAGGAGGCGAGGAGTAGGGAGTTCTTAGAGTCTCATTCACTGCCCCTGCTGCTCAGTACTCTTGGGGTCACAGGGAAGTCAGGCAAACAGCATGAGTTCTGGGGGTCTCTGTGAATGGAGTGGACGGGGGCAAGTCAGCATCAATGGGGCCTCCCAGCCAAGCCCTTCTCTTCAGGCAGACACGGCCTTCGTCCTCTCCAACCTCCAGAATCAAAGTCACCCCCTTCCCTCCCCCCACAAGCCAATGGTACCCGAGCTCTCATTCAGCCTGTTTCCCTGCAAGAATTTCTAGGACTCTCAACTAACAAAAGCATATCTTTGCTTCCCTCCTGCAGCTGAGCTGGCTCTGGGGTTTTCATGAATGGCACTGGTCCAGAATTCACCCCTTTGTTTTATCCTTCCCTGATATAGTGATCAGGCTCTATCCGGCTCATAGAGTTTGGCGCAGTGCTTTCTCAAATTGCCAGAACAATTTTGTAATACCGAGACCATCAATTAGCGACATCTCTGGAATGTTCCTTCGCCCCAGTGCAGGCCTTCCCTCATCCCCTCACACCTGGACTGCTGCACAAGCGGGGGGGGGGGGGGGCGCCGCTCTGCCTGCGCTCAGTCTCTCCCCACTCCAGGTCATCCTCCACTTAGCCAGTATTAAAGGAATTTTTCCTAAAATGCAGGTCTGATCATGTCACCCCCTTCCTCAATAAACTCCACTGGTTCCCTATCTCCTCCAGGAGCAAACACAGACCCCTCCATTTGGCCCCCAAAGCCCTTCCTAAGCTGTCCTTACCCCTACCTTACACATGCCCCCAACTCCCCCGCCATTCTCTGTGAGCCGCTGACCCTGCTCGCCTCCGATCAGACGTTCCAGACACGCCCAATAAGACTGCAGACTCCAGGCCTTTGCTCTGGTTGTCTCCTGTAGCTTCCCTGGCTGTGGCCTTCAGGTAGCAACTTAAACCTTGACCTTTCCCCATCCCCCTTAATGCTGCTGCCTTCCCTATGACGATCTCCCATTGAGCCTGCACACGGCGGCGGTGGCTAGGAGCGTTCACATGGGTCTTCCCTGTTAGACTGTGAGCTCCCTGAGGACAGCAAGGACTGTCTTTTGACTTTCTTTGTATCCCTAGCACTTCGCACAGTGCATGGCACATAGCAGGCACTTAATGAACGCTTTGCTATCACTGACTATTCACCACAATATTTATAGCAGCAATTGCAACCAAGTAAGAACCAGAAAACCAAGAGATGCCCATACATTATGGCCTGGCTTATAAACCAGTCAGGGTCCCTGAACGCGATGGAACCTTACGTGCTGTAAGAACTGACAATGAACATAGAGAAGCTTGCAAAGAATTCCATGAACTGCTGCAGAGGGCACGCCTCCAATTGTGCAAGCGCCCAGAGTAATCAATGATCCCTTGGAAATAACCTGGACTCCTTACTTGGGGGTGGGTGTGCTTTAGAAGCCCCATCCCCAACTCTGTTCGACCCACCCAATCTCCACCCAACTCTAATGACCCCAAGGAAGATAGAGGAGGCATACCAAAGGGCATCATCTAACAGGACCAAGCCTCCCACCTGGGGGAGCCATCAGAAAAGGATTGCTGGGGGGGGGGGGGGAGAGAATCAGGAAGTATGGCCCATCTGGAGGCCAGAGAGGCCCAAGGGGAGGCCTGAAGGGACAGGAAGCACACATGAGCTCTGGGCTCTAAGCCCCAGAAGGCTCTCCTGCCACAGGGTCCAAGGATCTGAACCCCTGACCCATAGGACCCTCAAGCCACGTTCCTGGCACAGCACTGAAGTCTGCCCCTTCCTGCAGCACTCACCATCATCACTGCCACACTCTTGGGCCACAAGCGGGTGATGCCGAGGAAGTTTGCTCAAGGGCTGCCGACGGCCCTTTGCCTTTTCACTCTCTTCCTCTTCGTCCTAAGGCAATACCAAGGGTCATTAGTGCAGAGCTCCAAGTAGGCCAACAGGAGAAGACCCCGAGATGAGCCACCAGGCCTGACCAGAAGGTCCCTTTCCCCTCCCTTTCCTGCATCTTCAACTCAGCCATGTCCAAAACAGAACTTATCCTGTTCCCCCCCCATACCCTCCCCCTTTTCCCAATTCCTGCAGAGGAGACAACTCCCTGCTCCAGTAACCCAGGCTTGTGACCCAGATGCTGTCCTCAACCCCTCACTCTCCCTTAATCCCTAGATCTAGATTCACCTTCGTGACATCTCTCCAGTATGTCCCCTCTCCTCCGTGGTACCGGGCCTCATCACCTCACTCCTGGACCCGTGGCAACAGCCTGCTAGCTGGGCTCCCTAAACAAGCCTGCTGTGGTCCACCCTCCACTCAGCTGCCAACTTCCTAAAACATCGATCTGACCATCATAACACCACTACTCAACAAATTCCAGTGGCTTCCCATCACGTCTAGGATCAAATATGCCCAGAGCCTGTGAGGCACAGTGCCAGGCACATCAAGAACCTTTGTGAATGCCTGTCGACTCATTAGCTTCTAAGGTCTTTAAAGGTGGCCAATCTTCCTATTTCTGGGCCCCATTACCTCGCCCTTGGGCAAAGATGGGCAGCTGCACAATCTCTTAAGTACTAAGGAGTTAACTGTTTGCCCCAGGCCTGAGAACACTTCTGGAAGACACAGGGCTGCTGCCAGCCCAAGCACAAAGCTCACCAGCAACACCTGACTGCCAGCAGCAGAACCCCGAGTCCCCCAGGGTGCCTTGGAAAGGGAGGCCTTGAGCTGACCCAGACCCCAGGCTAGCACCAAGGACAGCGCCACACGGTAAGGCAGAGCCAGGGCCACTGGCCCTCTGTACATGCCAGCCACCACACCAGTGCCTGTTCAGAGCAGACACCTACCAATGTTTGCTAAGCTTAATCTTTCTACCTGAGTGAACTTTAAAACCACTTGGTTTAGCAAAAGGACCACAGTGTGGACAGTGCCCTCAAAAATGGAGTTATTTTAACCTGGCAGATCACACAGACCAGGGCCAATACCAGACTTACTGGGCAGGACACTGACAGGGAAAAGGAGGAGGATTTATTAACCTTCTACGTGCTAGGTAATGTACTAAGCACTTTATGAATATTCTCATTTGATCCTCAAAATGACCCTGTGAGGTAGGTGCCCATTTTCTATAGCCTCATTTCATAGTTAAGGAAACTGAAGGAGACAAAGGTTAAGTGATCTCCCAGGTTCACACACCTGGGAAGTATCTGAGGCAGGATTAGAACTCCAGGCCCAGCGTTCTCTCCACGGTATCAACTGGGCCCTGACAGTGCCAGAACCAAAGGCACCTGCCTCAGCAGGCCCTCCCAAAGCCTGTGAACTCAGGCCTTGCCTACCCCTCCCCACCCCACCCCAGCCCACCAGGGCTAGCACCTCAGAGAGTTCTTGTTCCGAATCATCATCCTGGGCACAGCTATGAGCAGCCAGCGCTCGGCGAGCCCGGGGAGCCCGGCTCTCAGCACTGCGAGCTCGGCTCTTTTTGGAGGCCTGGTTCGCAGTCCGAGACAGAGAGAGGTCCAAAGCTGCTGCCTCCTCCTCCTCTTCACCTTCTAATCTGCCTTCAGCAGAGTCTGGACAATCTGAAAGGAAGAGCCCAGTGAGCCCCAAAGGACAGTCAGGGCCCGTGCGACATCCCTGGTGAGGCTGGAGGGCAGTGATCATCAGGCTAACAGGCAGCTAGAGAGCAGCCACGGCAGGGCCCTACCCAGCCACAGGGCCCACTCTCAGAGACACCCGAGCCCTTGCTGGGGCCCCTCCCCCACCTCCTGGGCCTCACCTAAGGCACTAGTCTGTAGCTTGTTCATTGGCATCTCTTTCCTTCCCATCCTAAGAGGACCATGAGCTACGTGAAGCCAGATCCACCAGGCTCTGCTCTGGGGTCACGGAGGGAGGCAAGGGCTGCCTAAGCTTGTGGACTGGAGCCAAGCCTGGCTTGGGGGGCAAGAGGAAGAGACTAACCTGGCGAAAGGAGGGCGCCGTTCTCAGCTCGCAGCGGTGACGCCGTGTCTGGGCCAGGCTTCCCAGGAGCAATGGCCGCCTGCTCCCCATCCAGCTCATAGGGTTCTCTCTGGGCAAAAGCCTCGCTCTCACTCACCTCCTGAGGCACCTCAAGACACACCCGGTGCCTCTTGGCTCCGATCCGATGCTTGGTGGGGCTGTCAGAGAAACACATGCCTTCTTTAGGGGAAGCCTGGCCCTCTGCAGGGACCAGTCTGTCAGTGACAAGTGCACAGGAGCTCCCTCAGAGAGCTTCCATTCTCATGCAATGGTACAGTGGAAGACGCCCTCCTAAAATCACCACCTCTCTGTGCCACAACGAGGGAGTGGGATTAGGTCTCTAACATCAAAGATGTCCCATGATACCTGGACCCCTATCCCACCCAACCTGCTCAGCATCTGTTCACTGCCAGCAAACGCTGCTGTCTGAGCCTCCACCTCCAGCATTCTCAATCCTCCTCCTCAATTCAATCTTTGCCCACCTGCCCATGCCCAGCAGAGTGGGACGCTAATCCTGGCAGAGGTCTGTGAGGGCACAATGGCTCAAGGAGCCCCCCCTTCCCAGAGGCCCAGGAGCGCATCACGAGAGCTCACAAGGAAGAGAACACTGCACACTGCTTTGTGTCCTTGACACCTGGCTCTGGGGCCCCCAGAAGAAGGCCTTGGTTAGTTACCTCCTCCTGTCATCCTCACTGACGGGGTCCCCATGGCTGTCCAGGGCTTCCTCCGGGCAGGCCTGCGGCTCGCCCTTGTGGAACTCGGCTGCTTCCGGGGTGGGCAGAGTGTGGTCAATGACAGGGGTATCTTTGCCCGCCTTCCACAGCTTGTACCGCTCAGGCTGGAACTTGCGCACAAACACATCCATGGAGATCTTCACCATATCCTTCCGGCAAGAGCACTGGACCACAGAGAAACGAGGTTGCTGCTGAGTCCCCACAGCTGGCCCACAGAGCCCACAGAAGTTCCCAACTCTCACTCACTGACAGCAAGTCTACCTCTCTCTCCCCTGAGGTGCATGGGGACGTTTTTCTAATGCCATGGGTTCAAGAACCCAATACAAATCACCTATTACAGTTAATAATCTTCCTTATATCAACAATACCCTTCAGTGGCTAACACCCCAATATTCTTTATCCAATTAATGCCCATTAGCTTTCAGAATGGGATCTTTACTGAGAAGATACAGGCAGAGCTGATATCCCAGCACATCAGGGGCCTACCATACAAGGACTTCCTTTCTCCAAGGGCTTGGGGCCTTAACCCCCAGAGTGCCCTGGGGTGAGGGATGGGCCACATACATGTAAAGGAAGGAAAGCACAGTCCTAGGTGGGCTGTTCTTCACTCCACACAGACAAATGAGGACGAACTGGGACTCTCATGAAGCCAGAGATGAGATGGAATCAAAGTCAAGCCCTTCCCCAAGAAGAGGCACCTTATACCTATAAAAAGCCTGGCCTCCCTGGGTTTCAAGATAGGTCTGTTTGGCCAAGAAGAAACCAGCAACATGACTTGTCTTGGGCCCACTGCAGAGCGGGAAGGGGCACGTCCTCACTTAGGCCAAGATACACAGGGCTCCCTCCTGGCCTAAGAACCCAGAGTGGCTGGGATGGCTGGTTTCTAAATCTGTGGGCACTGCTTCTTTTGAAAATCCAGTGACTGCTGAGGAAAGGTGTGGCTCCAGCACCTGGTTTCCTCGCCCGCCCCCAGGATAGTGCTTCTGGGCTGGCCTGCCTGCAGTAGCTAGAGTTCCCCAACAGGGGCCTAGCAGCAGGACGCCTGAACTATTGCCCCCATGTACCTTCCCTGTGCCAGGGGCCACTCAGGGCTCCACCCTGGACACCAGGGGGCTGGAGAAAGGTAAGGCCTCCTACCCAACAGTCAGGCTCAGTCCACCCTCTGTCCTGCGCCAAGGAAAGACTGGATTCTGCCCTCTGCCCTCTCATCTTAACGTCTGAAGTGAAGCTGAAGGCAGGAACCACTATCACCTTCAAAAGCCTTCAGAGAGAAGGGCCGAGAAGCCCAACACCTGTGAAAGGTTCTTGGGTGGAGAAGTTCTCAGGCTTTTGGCTTAAGACGTGGCTGCGTATTGCAGAACAATCCAACCCGCCCTGTCAGACTGCCCTCTCTCATCTGCAGGTGCCCGGCTCCCTGCTCCTTCAGGCCTCCCCTGCCCCAGCCCTGGCACCCCTGCCAAGCAGCCTTTCTCTTCCACCCTAGCTCCCCTCAGAGGCGTCCCCCAGGGCACTGGCTCCAGCCTGCCCCTCTCCTGCCCCGGGCCAGTCTTTACACAGCTCATCACCGAACGAGACATTCCCCGAAACCTCCCTCCACGGGACACCACCCTTCCAAAGCTGTGCTGGATGCCCAGAATGGGCCCCAGCACTGCAGCTCTGTGCTCAGAAGTGTGGCCCTGGCCAGCGGGCGCAGGCTCCCCCAGGCCACTTGGACCCTGCCCTTACCAGAACAGACTGCTTGCCGTACTCGATCCAACGAAGGGTGGCAAAGTTGGTCGACTCGGCACAATTGAATCCATGGTTGAAGCCGGCATGGTAGCCATAAGGAAAGGTGATCATAAACTCTCCGGCCTCCTGAGTCACCTGAAGCCAAGAGGGAGAGGCCCCATTGGAGAAGTGGAGCCCAGGGTAGGGGGTGGCCTGCTGGCTGGCCCTGGGCCATCATCCGCACAGCTGAAAGACATCCTGAGCAGATCTCTCAGCATCCTTTCCAGGCTTCCCAGTCTACCTCAGGACTTGCCAAGTTAACTCTTCCCCCAATCCCCATTCCTACCTCCAGATCATGGTGGGAAATGCTTGTTCAGCCACTGAGAGCCAGGCAGAGCTCCCTCAGCCTGGCCATGTTCCCTCTGTCCCAAGAACATCCCAAGCCCTTCCCTCCCCAAAGGGGGCCCAAGTCTGTAAGGGGAAGGCCTACGGCAGCTAAGGCAAGAACCACCACCCTCCAAAGAATTGGAAATCAAAGGGATTCCCATTAATTAGGGCATGGCTGTGACTGTGCTATGTGCCTGTGATGTAATGCTACTGTGCTATAAGAAATGAGCAGGATGCTCAGAAAAACCTGACAAGACTTGTGCAAAACTCAGGCAAAGTGAGCAGAACCAGCAATACTGTGCAACGATCAACTGTGAAAGACTTAGCTCTTATCAGCAATACAATTCCAAAGAACCCACACTGAAAAATGCTTCCCACCTCCAGAGTGCTGAAGAACTGAGGGCAGACTGGAGCACTTGTTCTTTTTATTCTTTGTTTGGTTTGTTTTCTTTTGTACAAGAGCTAACTTGGAAATCTTTTGCCTGACTTCCTATGTATAATTGATATGCAACTGCTTACTTTCTCAAGGAAAGGGCAAAGGGTAGGAAGCAGAGATTTGGAACCCCAAATTTTTTTAAATGATCATTTAAAAATTTTTACATGTAACTGGGAAATATTTAGTTAAAGAAATCAAAAGAAAAAACCGGGGACAGCTAAGTGGCGCAGTGGATAGAGCACCAGCCCTGGATTCAGGAGGACCCGAGTTCAAATCCGGCCTCAGACACTTGACACTTTTTTTTTTTAAGTGAGGCAATTGGGGTTAAGTGACTTGCCCAGGGTCACACAGCTAGTAAGTGTTAAGTGTCTGAGGCCGGATTTGAACTCAGGTACTCCTGAATCCAGGGCCAGTGCTCTTATCCACTGCACCACCTAGCTGCCCCTCACTTGACACTTTCTAGCTGTGTGACACCCTGGGCAAGTCACTTAACCCTCATTGCTCCCCCCCCAAAAGAAAAAAACAGCCACACTCTGATCATATGCACGAAGTGCAGCTGGCAATGTGCCAGGACCACCAACTCCAACCCCCAAGAAGGGCCCATCCCCTGCTCCTCCCTCTGAATGCCCACGCACGGGAGGCCTCAGCCAGCCAAGAGGGAACGCACCTTATCAAAGGGGATGCCATATTTCTTCAGGATTGAAGGGGATATCAAGGTCATTTTATGGCGGAGAAAAGCCTCACAGCTTTGAGCACTGCCTGGGAAGAAACCTGCGTAAGAAAGAAGAGGTTATCACCAGCTCACCACCATCAAGCTGGCAGGAGGGGCCCCCTAGCAGTGGGCAGCCCAGCCCCTACACTGCCAGTGGACTCTCCCAGGCACATCCCAGCCTCAGCTTGCATATTCCTGGAATGAGGAGGAGAAAGTCATTGGCCGCCCCTAAGCCCTGCCACCTGCCTGGAGAAGCCACACCTCCTCCCCTGGTCAGTGATCATACAGCTAAGGGCACCGGGCAAAAACAGAAGCAAAGCAAACCAAGAACCCACCACCCAAAGGCCACCTCTGTGGCCTCAAGTCCTCGGACAGCCTGGGGGGACCCGGGGGCCACCCTCAGTGAAGGCTGGCTTGGGACACCCACAGAACAACAGGTGCCAGTGGGAATTCCTGCAGCTGAGGGAGTCAGGGCAGAGAAAGGTTACCTTTGGCCAGCCGCTCCAGACGTTTGCCATGCTCTGGGGGAATGGAGTACCTGCAAGAACACAGGAGTATCACAGATGGTGCAGGGGAGATGGACACACCCTCTTCTCTTTACGCTCGTTTCATTGCCAGGTTCTCTCTTCTCACCACAGGACTTAATGCCTCCTGCAACCCCAGAGCCCGGGACGGGTACCACAAGGTGAGCAGGGAGTAAAGAGGGCCCGCTCCACAGGGCTTATCCCCTGAAGGACGATGACTCAGCAAGCAGAGCCACCTTCTTCCTGCCACCTTTGGCAGCCCCACGCCCAGGGCCAAAGGGAAGCCTGAGCCAGGAGCAGTCAGTCTACCCCCAAATGTCTCAAAGCTGCTTGGGAGAGCTACCAAGGCAGACCTCGGTCAGATGGCATCAGCACGACCCCCATTCTCTCATCTGATCCAAGGAGAACCAGTGTAAGTACCCCCCCCACCCCCAGTCATCCAGGGCAGACCTTGGCCCCCTCCCAAGGCAGTCTGCACCCCAGCTTTCAGAAGCCTGCCCTCCTCTGTGCTTGCCTTAACAGCTGGCTCCCCTGCCTCCTTCTGCCCGAGGCTCTTGGTGACCTCGGCCACAAACCCTGACTTCAGCCACTCCTCTGCCCATCAAGACACAACCTTTGTTCTCCCTCCATGCACTCTAGCTCTACCCATAGGCCCTTTCCCCAAAACCCATCCCTCCTCTTCCCAGCTGCCCTATTTCTGTGGAGGAACCACTGCCCACCTCTCCCCTGTCCCACCAGTGCCCAGGGCATACACAGATGCGCCTGCAGAAATGCTCACCAGAACACTCACTCTTTCCTTGGGCCACCCCCACATCTCATGGGGAGCCAGTCCTCACTCTGTCGGCTCTCTCGCCTCTCCTGTACACCCCCCTTCTCTCTGCTCTCATGCCACCCTGGGGCAGGTCTTAGCTGGACTCTCCCTCCAGACTCACACACCCCTTGCCAGCCCACCTCCACGGGGCTGCCAAAACCATCTTATTCATGTTGAGGCCCAACTATGTCACTCCAATAATCCAGAACATTTGGTGGCTCCCCTTGGCCCAGAGTCGAGAACACACACCACAGCAGCCAGTGACCACAGGCCCAGTGGCTGCCAGCTACCCCCTCCCAGCTTCTCTGCTTCCCTAAGCCAGGCGCAGCCCCCAGGTGCACACGCCAAGCTCCCTGGCCTAGGGCGGGCCTTAACGCTCACTGTGTAGGTCCGGCCGGCTGGCAGGCTGCACTCACCAGGACTTGGGCTCGCCAAAGTGCAGGTAGTTGATGCTGTACAGGTCCATGTCCTCCGTGTGCCAGGCGAAGGAGGTCTTCCACATGCCAAAGTAGAGGTAGGGGGTGTTGACGCCCTCGATGGTGATGCCACTTTCTTTCTCTACCACGTCCAGGATGGTGTTCAAGCGGCCAATGTTCCACTCATCCACATGCTGCAAGCCACAAGCCAGAGGTCAGGATGGGCAAGGGGTCCAGCAGGCGCCACCTCTCCCCACCCCACAGGCTCTGGGAACGGTACTCCCAGGTCTGAGATGGCTAGGAGTGGTAGCAAAACTGCTTAGGGAAGGACCACTGCCCTCTGAGGTGGGAGAAGGCAGGATAACAGGGGAAGTTGAGGCACAGATCCAGAGAGCATGCAGCAGAGGCCTGCCCTCTACGCCCATCTGCTCATTCAAGTGGAAGAGAAAAGGGCAATTTCCTGCCCGGGGTCCGTCTAGGAAAGCTGCATCCCCAGTCCACCATTCAGCCACCAACACTGAGAAAGTACCTGCCCGCAGTGGAGCGTTCTGTCCAGGGAGACTTGGAAGCTGGGTCAGAAAACGGGGGCTCACAGCTCAATGGGGGCCCAGAAAGGACACTGGTGAGCAAGATGTGGCAGGACTGAGAGGAGGTAGTAAGTAGCCTGGGGCAGTGATAGGACATCAGGAAGGGGAAGGTTGGGGAGGTGGGGGGAGTAGAGAAAACAAGTTCTGTTTGAGATGCCCCAGGGACATGTGGGGTTGGATCTCAGGAGAGAGAGTAGGGCTGTGTGTAAGACATCTGGGGATCAGCTGCATGGAAATGACCATTACAAGCCCCCACTCTCCCCCGCAGCAGAAGTGCTTGAGATCAGAGAGAGAGAGAGAAATAGAGGGTCCAGAACAGAGCGCAGGACACTCCCAACTAATGGAAGGACATGGATAAAAACGACGCTGAAAAGAAAGATGGGGGTGCCAAGAACTGTGATGAGAAAACCCAGGAGAGCTGCCGACCACTCCCCACACACTGAGTGCCTACTGTGTGCCAGAACTACAGGAGATAGACAGTGCCAAAGGCCAAAGCACGAGGCCACCGGATCTGGCGATTCAGAGATGACTGGTAACTTCAGGGAGCCAGACTGGCATGTTAGATGGCCAGGTCGTGGGTGTAAATGGCTTTTTCAAGGAACATGGATGAGAAGAGCAGGAGAAACTCTGCATGACAGCTCTCAGGAAAGATTCTGAAAGGATGAGCGCCACAGGAGCTTCTACCAGTAGCAGGGAAGACAGAGAGGGGGCATGCTGGCAGGGGGCACTCTGCTGGAGAAGACAGCTTGGGACCCTGGCTCATCATGTACCCTGGGGGCCCCGGGAGCAGGAGGGCTTCTACTCAAAGGTGGTGGGTCAGGGCCTGGTCAGTGGTCACTGCCACAAAAGAGGCAGAAAAAGCCTTGGCCTTGTCCATCACAGGTCCTGAGCTCTGGTGCTCATGCACGTCCAGGATATAAGGAGCCACCTCAGTGTCTGGGCTAAATCCAAGTCAGAGGCTTCGGAGTGGAACCCCAAAGTACTAACAGGACTAGCAGAGCTAACTGGGGCTGAAAGCACTGCCAGGAGGCCCTCAAAACTGGGGGGGCAGAGGCACTGGAAAAGGGTCGCTGGATCACCTTTCAAAAGCAAGACAAAAGTGGAGTCTGTGGAGCACCCAAAAGAGGGAGCAGCAATCCCAGCCCAGGCCACCTGGATGTGCCAGACTCACCATACCCGCTTTGCCGTGCCCACCCCCAAAGCTTGTGCTTACTCAGTATCTGCAGATGTCCCTTCTAGACAGGGCTATCAGCCTGGCAGAGAGGGCAGGA